>NC_073308.1:16568179-16870355 GCF_027595985.1 Sorex araneus
ACAATTACACCTGCCTCCGCTCCAGAGAAGATACAACATTTTGTAGAGTGATGAACGTATCTATTTTTAGCTAATTTGCTCATTAGGTAGAAGACAAGGAGGGAGAGAGGAAAAACCTTAACGGACAAGACGGTAATAGGGTATTTTGACACAAAAACAGAGAGGCTTCAGCAGGTGCATATATAGAAGTGAACAAAAATAAACTCCATAGGAGTCAGGAGTAGAGGACTAAATGGGAAAGGAAGGAGGGATTCAGCATCAGGCACCATATAAAGAAATCAAAATATAGGCATGTGAGCATGAAAATAGAATAGGGTTGGTGGTAAATTTAGGTCTTATAACTTCTCTCCTTCCACTTACTGCCTCCCGGATCCAAGCTTGTTCTGAGGCATTTCCAAGAAGAACCCATCTCTAATAAAATCACCCTTTCAAGATTTAAACAATGATTATAGTAAAGTTGTTGATTAATAGCTTATGTTTAACCTAACCCTGAAAATTTTGTTCTGTTCAAGAAATTCCCATTTTTGAATATTTCAGCATATTTAAGCTCATTTAGAGAGAGCTATTTAACCACATTAAGTATATTCAGCTGACTTAAATAGTGGTAAAATGCAAAAAAAACCTCAAATAATGTTTCTTGTTTCTTGTTTTAGAGCACTGATGAGAAAAATAGCTGAAAAGGTAATATTTTCCTTCTTGCTGTATGAAAATAAAAATATATTAAATAGTCAAATCTCATGAACTGCCTTCATAGACAAGACTAGTTTGGTTAAAGAAAAATAATTAAGAGCTCACACTGTTAATCAGGAAAGGAGCACATACTAAATGCAAAATGTAAAGATGTAAATAGAGGGGTCTGAGCAACAACAGTACAGCAGGGAGGGCATTTGCCTTGCAAGCAACCGACCTTAATTCAATCCCCAGCAGCCCACATGGTCACCTGGAGAACCACCAGGCAGAGTCAGGAGAAGGCCCAGAGCACTGATGGGTGTGGCTCCCAAACAAAAATAAGAATTATTATTTTACATTTAAGATGTAAATGGCCAGTCTTTTTGTCCCTTATCACCTTTTACCAGGACTGGATCGGCTGTTCCTATATATAAGCTTTTAGTATACAGGGAAGTAATCTATAGGTCAAAAAATAGGCCATTAATCTCACAGACACTGAAATTATCAGTTAATATTGGGATTCAGTTACAACAATGCAAACCGTTTTTAAATGGTTTTCTAAATATATCACTGCCTCTTTATTCCTCATCTGAGCAACAGTACTCAGTGCAAACATTAGAACACAGCCATTGATATGGAAATGTCAAGTGCTCTTAAAAATGAGAGCTCCTGGGCCACAAGGGTTAAGGTAGTTGCCTTACAAGTAGTCAAACCCTGTTAAGATCCCTAGTGCCATATTTGGATCCCCTGAGCTCCACAGAGGTCATGTCTGAGCAGGACATCAGGAATAGCTGCTGAGCATCACTAGCTGTGGTTGCAATCTCCCACTCCTCCAACCACCCCCCTCCCTGCCCCCAAACTGCAAAACGAAGGCTCCTACATTCACCACATGCAGTGGTAGTTAATAACAACTGTCAGTATCAGAAACACACAGAGATCCAGAGGACAGCAAACTATTACTGGCTGCCCCCTGCCAACCCTTACCCCACTCACTTTATGAAAAGCAGATCTCTGTTGAAAAGGCTTCATTTGATTTTAAAATCAGATCATAACAAACTGCATGTATAAATGACTTTTAGTGGTGGGTATGTGCTATGCAGAGTTGAGGACAGCATCAGGTCTCTGTGCATGAGCCATTTCAAGTCCATCACTCTTCATGGAAACCTCTTTCCTTTTTCCTGCTTGTTGCTTCATGTGACTTCGTTTTGTCCTCTAGGGCTGGTGAGCATTTGAGAGACTGGATATAAACTTTCCAACCAACAAAATCGTGTGCAGAACACCTCAGAGAAGCCATAAATGCCTTGATTATAGGGTCCTACAAAGGAATTTTTAAAAATGTTTCTCATTGAGTGTTTCTTTAAACTCATTGAGAAACACTACTATAAAGAAGACACAATTTTAATTATGTAAAAACATCACTGTCATTATCACTGTCATCCCATTGTTCATCGATTTACTCGAGCGGGCACCAGTAATGTCTCCATTCGCCCTGGCCCTGAGATTTTAGCAGCCTCTCCTTACTCATCTTTCCCAACGACTGGAGGTTCTATCAGGGGCAGGGGAATGAGACCTGTTATTGTTACTGTTTTTGTCATATTGAATACACCAGCAGGAGCTTGTCAGGCTCTGTTGTGCGGGCGGGACACTCTCGGTAGCTTGCTGGGCTCTCCAAGATGCATATATATTTATTTCCCTCTATAATGATGTGCCATGCAGCCACTTTGCAGCTGCGTGGTCCAGGAATATGTTCACTCATGCAAAAGGCTCCTCCCAAGCATGTGGAAAGTGGCCTGGAGCGTGGTGGCAGTTGGAGGCCGGCTGCCAGGGCTGGGACTAGCCCTTGGGGGGATGAGTGATAATATATATTCACTATATGTCCAGGTCACTCTTCACAAAAACATTTTCCCCTAATCTATGGGTAACAAAGAGCCAAAACATCCTGATTCTCTGAATGGGCAGCTTGATTTCACAGCCATCTTAGGTCCTCAGTACTACCTCCTTCCCTCATACAACATATGGTCAGTTAGACACATATGGATTATATAAGCAATGCCATTATTTATTATATTACATAACTGAGATAATGATTAATGTATAATTATTTCTCTATTAGGTATACCTTAAATCATGTTTAAAATATCTGACAAAAACTTAGGTTTATAAAATAATTTTTTTAAGCCCAGATTTTCAAAGCTTACTTGAAATACAACTTTACTTCTGTATAACTCCTGTGATTCATCCCAGGGATGCAAGGATGGTTTAACATTCGGAAATCAATCAACATAATCCATCATATCAACAAAAGTAAAGATAAAAACCACATGATCATATCAATGTGGTTTTATCTTTCATAATCATATCAATCATAATCAAATGCAGAGAAAGCATTTGACAAGATCCAACATCCCTTCATGATAAAAACCCTCACCAAAATGGGTTTTGGAGGAACTGTCCTCAAGATAGTCGAAGCCATCTACCACAAGCCTACAGCAAGCATTATCCTCAATGGGGAAAAACTAAGAGCCTTTCCTCTAAGATCAGGCACAAGACAAGGATGCTCACTCTCACCACTTTTCTTCAATATAGTACTGGAAGTACTTGCGATAGCTATTAGACAAGAAAAAGAGATTAAGGGCATCCAGATAGGAAAGGAAGTAATCAAACCCTCATTATTTGCAGACAATATGATACTATATCTAGAGAAGCCTAAAGCCTCTACTAAGAAACTCTTAGAAACAAGAGACTTATACAGTAAAGTTGCAGGCTACAAAATCAATACCCAAAAATCCATGGCCTTACTATATACAAACAATGAGACAGGGGAAAGGGACATGAAAAAAGCAATCCCATTCACAATCGTGCCCCAGAAAATCAAGTACCTTGAAATCAGCTTAACCAAGGAAGTAAAAGACCTCTACAAAGAAAACTATAAAACGCTACTCCATCAAATAAAAGAGGACATGAGAAAATGGAAACATATACCCTGCTCATGGATAGGGAGAATCAATATTGTGAAAATGGCAATACTCCCCAAAGCATTATACAGATTCAACGCGATCCCTATAAGGATACCCATGACATTCTTCAAAGAAACAGATCAAGCAACCCTAAAATTCATATGGAACAACAAACGCCCACGGAGAGCTAAAACAATTCTTGGGAAAAAGACGATGGAGGCATCACCCTCCCCAACCTCAAACTTTACTACAAAGCAGTAACAAATAAAACAGCATGATACTGGAACAAAGGCAGAGCTGCAGACCAATGGAACAGGGTGGAATATCCCTACACACAACCCCAAATGAATGATCATCTAATCTTTGATAAGGGAGCAAGAGATGTGAAGTGGAGCAAGGAAAGTCTCTTTAATAAATGGTGCTGGCACCACTGGACAACCACATGCAAAAGAATGGGCTTAGACCTCGACCTGACACCATGCACAAAAGTCAGATCAAAATGGATTAAATACCTCAACATCAGACCACAAACCATAAGGTACATTGAAGACAAGGACAGCAAAACCCTCCACAATATTGAAGATAAAGGTATCTTCAAAGATAACATGTAACTGGCCAACCAAGTGGAAACAGAGATCAACAAATGGGACTACATTAAACTAAAAAGCTTCTGCACCGCAAAAGATACAGTGACCAGAATACAAAGACAATCTACAGAATGGGAAAGGATACTTATGCAATACACATCAGATATCAATGATATATAAGGCACTGGTTGAACTCTACAAGAAGAAAACATCCAACCCCATCAGAAAATGGGGTGAAGAAATGAACAGAAACTTTCCCAAGGAAGAGATACGAATGGCCAAAAAGCACATGAAAAAGAGCTCTACATCACTAATGATCAGGGAGATGCAGATCAAAACAACCATGAGATACCACTTCACACCACAGAGACTAGCACACATTCAAAAGAACAAAAGCAACCACTATTGGAGAGGATGTGGGGAGAAAGGGACCCTTCTACACTGCTGGTGGGAATGCCGACTGGTTCAGCCCTTTTGGAAAACAGTATGGACGCTTCTCAAAAAATTAGAAATTGAGCTCCCTTTTGACCCAGCAATACCACTGCTGGGAATATATCCCAGAGAAGCAAAAAAGTATAGTCGAAATGACATCTGCACTTATATGTTCATCGCAGCACTGTTTACAATAGCCAGAATCTGGAAAAAACCCGAGTGCCCTAGAACAGATGACTGGTTGAAGAAACTTTGGTACATGTATACAATGGAATACTATGCAGATGTTAGAAAAATGAGGTCATGAACTTTGCATATAAGTGGATCAGCATGGAAAGTATCATGCTAAATGAAATGAGTCAGAAAAAGAGAGACAGACATAGAAAGATTGCACTCATCTATGGAATATAGAATAACAGAGTAGGAGACTAACACCCAAGAATAGTAGAAATAAGTACCACGAGGTTGACTCCATGGCTTGGAAGCTGACCTCACATTCTGGGGAGAGGGCAACTCAGATAGAGAAGGGAACACCAAGTAAAATGTGGTTGGAGGCCATGCGGGGGAAGGGTGATGTGGGCCAAATGTAGACTAGAGACTGAACACAGTGGCCACTCAACATCTTTATTGAAAACCACAACACCTAATTAGAGAGAGAGAACAAAAGGGAATACCCTGCCACAATGGCAGGGTGGGGTGGGGGGAGATAGGATTGGGGAGAGTAGGAAGGATGCTGGGTTTACTGGTGGTGGAGAATGGGCACTAGTGAAGGGATGGGTTCTCGAATTTTGTATGAGGGAAACATGAGCACAAAAATGTATAAATCTGTAACTGTACCCTCATGGTGATTCACTAATTAAAAATAAATAAATTTAAAATAAAAATAAATGAAAGAAAGAAAGAAGGAAAGAAAGAAAGAAAGAAAGAAAGAAAGAAAGAAAGAAAGAAAGAAAGAAAGAAAGAAAGAAAGAAAGAAAGAAAGAAAGAAAGAAAGAAAGAAAGAAAGAAAGAAAGGGGAAAAAAGAAGTAGAGAAAATGTATTCTTTCTCTCAAAACTCTAAAGAGTCAGGTACAAAATTTCCTTTGTCTGTGCTCTTTTGAGATAGTTTGAAAAATACCCCTGAGTTGCCTTTTTAATCTTGGATCAATGTGATTTTTACAAATCTGAAGTAAGCATAGATTTAAAATATGTGCAGGTGTGGTTGGTCTCTCTCTTTCTCCTCTCTGCTCCCCTCTCTCCTCTCTCTTCTGACTCTCCCCTGACTTGAAGTTTGAAGTCTTCTTGTCATTAAACTCAAGGTGCCCTACAGCTGAACTAGAGAACATGACGGGAAAAATACACATGCCCTTCCTTATATGTCCCCTCACACCCTACACAAGAGTGTGTCTGACCACCACAAAATAT
This sequence comes from Sorex araneus, assembly GCF_027595985.1. Lineage (NCBI taxonomy): Eukaryota > Metazoa > Chordata > Mammalia > Eulipotyphla > Soricidae > Sorex > Sorex araneus. The sequence continues at coordinate 16,574,230 of NC_073308.1, forward strand.
GAGGGAGATTCAAAAAATTAGAAATTGAGCTTCCATTTGACCCAGCAATACCACTCCTGGGAATATATCCCGGAAAGGCAAAAAGGTATAGTAGAAATAACATCTGCATTTCTATGTTCATTGCGGCACTGTTTGCAATAGCCACAATCTGGAAAAAACCAGAGTGCCCAAAATCAGATGATGGTTAAAGAAACTCTGGTACATTTACACAATGGAATACTATGCAGCTGTTAGAAAACATGAAGTCATAAAATTTGCATATAAGTGGATCAACATGGAGAGTGTCATGTTGAGTGAAATGAGTCAGAAAGAAAGAGACAGACATAGAAAGGTTGCACTCATGTGGAATATAAAGTAGCTGAGAGGCACAAGCTTGCAATGATGCAATTTCTGGCAGATATTTCTCTGGACTTAGTTACTAAAATACTAAAATACAGAAATCCAAAACCGTGCGGCCGCTAGTGTGACCACTTGACCTCATATCTCTTCATTCTTAGAGATGGAAAACAAATTATCAAATGCTTCCTTTCCAGCAGGTCCGACTTTTGGGGGGGGAATCTCCAAATAATAATAGTGAGGTTTTTTGGTTGAAATATTGAATGGAATAAAAGTAAAGTGAAAGTAAAGTGAAATTTATCAGTTACACAGGTGGGGTGGGGGGCTGGGGAGGTGGGGGGGTTGGGGGGTTATACTGTGATTCTTGGTGGTGGAATATGTGTACTGGTGAAGGGATGGGTATAACTGGGACTTAAACCTGAAAGCTTTGTAACTTTCCACATGGTGATTCAATTAAAGAATAAATTAAAATATATATATGAGGGAGCTCTGCTCAGGGTAGGGAGGGAAGCTGGATCCCATCCTCTCCAAGGGGCCCCGGGGAAGACAGCCAGGCATGTGGGCAAGAGACTCTCTGCATCACTCTCTTCTGAGAGCTTGCTTTTAAGTCTCTCTCTGGATGTTGGCCGTTGATGGGATCACACACACCTGGGTTCCTCTGCTGGTACCTTCAAGCATGAGGCCTGTTCGAACATTGTTAGGAGGGCCAAGTCGAAATAGACTTCTAATCTCAGGGAAAGGATGAAATAAAATGTTCCTGAGCCCGCCTGAGAAATCAGTGATTAACGGGATATTGTGACTGATTGTGATTGATATATATGAGGGAGATTTTTGAGTATGTCAGTGCCAACCAAGCAGTGAGATAAGCCCCCAAATATAAAATACTCCAAGAGGGCACTCCCTCTATCCCAGATTACTGTCAGAATCTTAAACTAAGTTCATGGATTTTTCTCTTTTTTGCCATTTATTTAACAGCAAAAGTTATCATACACAATAATGCTGACCAGAAATTAAGTTACACTTTACACCTAACTGCCAAGGAAACTGAGGCATGCAGTTTATGCTGTATAATATGACAATAAATATTGAGGTTTCATTATAACAAAGAAAACAGTAGGATATAGGTTTTACTATCCCTGCTAATAAGATAAAACTTGTACTTCAAACCACAGAAGATTTCTTTCTCTTTACAACTCTTGTCAGACAGCCAAAAGGCACGTGAAAAGTGCTCATCATCAGGAAAACCCACATCAGAATTCCCACAAGATATCCTCTCACACCAGTGATAATGCATTGAGCAAAAGATTGGAAACAACACGTGTTGGAGGAGATGTAATCTAAAAGGGGCCCTCATTCACCATTGGTGGGAAGTCCCCCAGTTCCACCTCTTTGGAAACTTTCAGGTGACTGGCTCCCAATCACAGGCTCAGAACCACCATTCAAGACTCTCCCTGCCTGACTAGGAGAATTTTACAAGAAAAAGAACCAGCCCCATCAAAATATGGGGAGAAGAGATGAACAGAAACTTCCTCAAAGAAGAAATACAGGGGGGGTTTATGCTGCCAGTAGGTCAATCTGCACTGCACGGTGAGTGCATCAGCAGCCTGATGGTACTTACAGACTTCCAGATATCCCAAAATTGCTGCTGTGCCTTGGGCCAGACCCCAACAACTTGGGGTCAAGTTTACCAAGAATTAAACGGGCAAAAGTTAGGTATATGGGCGACACACCCACAAACCACCTCTGGCTCAGCTATACAAACTCATTTATTGGCCTTATTTCAGAAACCCATAAACCTCGAAAGGGATCAAAAGATGCAGTTAGGGCCTGTAGTACAGAGGTAGGTGGAAACCTGTGACTGAGAGCTCCAGAACCACTTGGATTGGGACTGGGCCTCTTGCCCCCAGGTTCCTAGTTTTCCAGTAGCTTGGCAGTCACACCCACAAACTGCCCCTAGCACCATGTAATCTCATCAATGGTCAAGACCCAAAGACTATGAACTAAATTCTCAAAAGAGAGCACCACAGAATGTCCTGACCCCATGCTAGGCTGTCTTCACCGGAGCACCCTAGATAGGGGAGGGTAAGAGCCCTTCCCACCCCAATGGACACAGCTCCATCAGCCAAAAACCTCCACAACCTAACCACCACCATGCTCAAGGCTGCTCCACACACTCGGGCCGAGTCTCACGCATGAGTGAAGTCCTACAGAAGACAGGTAACGTGGAACTTTGTGACCTTGGACTCTGGGCTCAAAGGTACTAGAAGCAGAGATCCACTGCCCACTTTTCCCAGTCTCCGGTGACCCAGGGGTCACAACCATAAGGCATCTCCTTCTGGCACCAGATAATCTTGCCATCAGCCACTGACCAGATCACACGGCTGCTTCTCCTGAAAGGGAGCATAATCTGAGGCCCCCATAACCATGCCACCGGACTCTGAGCCAGGCTGTTTCACACGGGGTGCCCCAGAAGCAGGCAGGTGAGAGCCCTCCCCACCCCAAGAGACCTAGCACCAGCAGCCAAAAATCTCCACAACCCAACCCCCCCACACTTAAGGCCGCTCCCCACATGCTGGGCCGAGCCTCACATATGAGTAAACATACTTCAGGACTGCGCAGCTGCTTTTGTGGCTGTGCAACACATCATAAAACACTCCCTACACATTCTGTATAATTACCATAACACATTTGATGGGATTCAGATAGTAGGCAACAAATCATAGAGGGAAATATATATGCATATATACATATTTTCATGTGTGTATATATACATATATATATATATATATATATATATATATATATATATATATACCAAAGCTTACATCACCCAAACTTTAACAACATGTTAGTAATCAATTGTATCACTTGTGATCCCATTGCTCATCAATTTGCTCAAGCGGGCACCATTAATGTCTCAATTTGTCCCTGTTGTGTGCAAGTATAGCCCAATGGTGTCCGCTCGCTCAGGAACATAAAGCCTCAAACCAATCATTCAGGGTCTTGACAAAGAAGTCTGACCATCTCGTACATGGGCAACCAAACATTCTTTTGACATCCTGTGGAATCCAATCGATAACAGCTCTAGTCCAGCAGTCGTCTCCAAATTGCATTACGTGTCCAGTCCATCTGATTTTTGATGCCTTGGCAAACAAGACAGTGTCCCTGATTCTTGGTCATCAAAGGAGCTCAGAACTCTGGATTCCTTCTTTCACTTGAGAGAAATGTGATATTGCAATCTTTCGATTCCTCTTTAGGAGACCCAAATAGCATTCTTATCCTGTTCTCATAGGGCCCAGCTCTCTGAGGCATATGTTAGTGCAGGAAGAATGGTGGAGTTGAAAAGATGTGCCTGGAGCTGGAGGTTCTTCATTCTTTTAATAACTTCTTTGATGCTCTTAAAGGCATTCCACACCACTCTCTTCCTTCTGTGCAGCCACGTGCCCAGTCATTCGTCATGTTGAGTTCTCGACCTAAATATACATAACTGCTGCATTTGGAGATGTTCATTCTGTTGAGGGCAAATGGAATGTCAGGAACTAGTTAGTTTCTCATGAACATTGTCTTTGTGAGATTCAGCTGTAGTCCGACCTTTCCACGCTCACGGTCAAAATCAGCCAGCATTCATGCCACTTGGCTAATGTTTGGTGTTATTAGAATCATGGCATCAGCAAAGCGGAGGTGATGTAGTTGCCAACCACCCTTTTGAACTCCCATTCCTTCCCATTCCAGTTGTTGCATGATGTTCTCAAGGGAGGCACTGAAGAGTTTCAGTGAAATGGTGTTACTCTACCGAAATTCTCTCTTTACATCGATGATCACTTCCTTGTAGAATAGTGAGAACCTGGTGGTGAATCCATAATACAGGTCATGGAGAATCCTGATGTACTGAGTTTGAATGCCCTGTTTGATTAGGGCTTTGATGACTGTTTCAGTCTCAACAGAATCAAAGTACTTTAAATCAATGAATGTTAAACAGAGCAGCATCTTGAACTCTCATAAAACCTCAATGATCTTGTTCACCGTGTGGATATGGTCGATTGTGCAGAATCCTTTTCATAACCCAGCTTGCTCATAAGGTTGTCCTTTGTTTAGTGTTCTGTCAATCCTATTCAGGATGACTCAAGAGAATAACTTGTAGATGATGGACAACAGGCAGATCAGGTGATAGTTGCCAATGTCATGGATGTCTCCCTTCTTGTACAATAGAAAGGTCCTGCTGGTTTTCCATTGGGACAGAACCTTGCATTCAGACAGGTAGCATGTGAAGAGTTGAGCCAGTGTATTGATGTGTACTGGTGGCAGATTCTTCAGGTGTTTGGGTCTGACCTTGTCTGGACCAAGTGCCGTATGCTTCTTTACCAACAAAATGGCGTGTCGGATTTTGGAAGGGAGAACGCCAGGAACAACATATCCATCCTGTAGAATTTGATATGTGGGCAGGCAGACATGGCTATTGAAGAGATCCGAGTAGAGGTCGTGCATAACCTTTTCCATTGCCCTTATGGAAGATGTGATAGATCCATCAGGACATCAGAGGGTAGTATTCTTGGTCTTATAGTTGGCAAAGGACAGGTGGGCGTTGCGAATACTTTTCCTGTGTTCTGCCTCATGGGCCAATACTGCTGCTCTTCTCTCTGTGAAGTCTTCCTTTATTGCTTCTCTGCACAGCTTTGTGAGCTCAGATGTTAGCTTGTGATTGCCTAACGCTTGCACCAAACCACGTTGGTGAGTGACCTCAAGAGTTTCCTAACACAGGCATCTTTTTGTGGCTTTCTCTTTCTCGAAGTTCCTCACACAATCATGGAGGTGCTGAACCAGTCGGTCATATTCTTTGTTAATGTTGTCAGTGATGACATCTTCCCTTATTGCTGCAATAGTGCCAAAGAGCTCCCAGTTAGTGTTCATTCTGGAAGTTCTCCTCTTAAACTTTGCAGCCCTTTCTCCCCACTCTGTGAAGTAGAATTTTGAATGAAGGTGACAATGGTCTGATCCCATTTGGAATTTTGGGATAACAGAGACATCAGTCAACAAAACCATCGATTGAATATGATGTGGTTAATTTCATTGTGGAACTGCCCACTGGGAGACACCCATGTCTAACATTTAGATTCAGCCTCCTGGAACTGTGAATTACCATAAACGGTCTTGGTGAACATAATTAACTCAGTCTCTCACCCTGTTCATTCCATTCTAGGCCATGGGTCCTGATGTGGAGTTCTTCAGGGGACCCTCTCAGTCCTATCTTGGCATTAAAATTATTGACAATGACCTTGTAGAAGTTGTGGTCTTCCTTATAGAACTTTTCCCACTCCATGTAGAACTTCCCAATTTCTTCTTCATTGTAGTTGGACATTGGTGTGTAGATGATGAAGATAGAAATTGCCAGCAATGAACCACATCTATTCAAACGTAAGTGTCCAATTTGGGTTGTTAGGCATTCAAATGAATCAATTTTCATGGCCAAGTTCATGTTGATATGGACACCAACACCACCGATGCCTCTACTGTTGCATGTTCCGAGGAACAGTTCTTCCCCACTGTTGAAAACGGCATGATGTGTTTGATGTCTTCTCATCTCGGTCAATCCTACGATGTTGTACTTGATCTTCTGTGCTTGCACTATCATATCTTCAATAGATGCTTCCAATGCCAGTGTACATGCATTAAAAGTGCAGCAGTCATTTTAGTCCTTCTTCGTTTTGGCAGCCTAGTTCAGCCCTGAGATTTTATCAGCCTCTCCTTGCTCGTCCTTCTCAACACTGTCATATTGGGGCCTCTTTCAGGGTCAGAGGATTGAGGTCCATTTTTGTTTCTGTTTTTGGCATATCAAATATGCCAGGCTCTGCCATGCGGGTGGCATGTAGGGAAGTGGTTCCCTTCCTATTCCTCACTTATCTACAATAGCTGAGCCCCTCCCTACTCCTCACTTACCTACATTACTGGGCCCTCCCTAATCCCACTTGTTTACTGTAGCTGGTCCCTCCCTACTGTAGCTGGTCCCTCCCTATTCCTCACTTATTTACTATAGCTGGTCCCTCCCTATTCCTCACTTATCTACTGTTTGGTTCATAAAATGTATCTACCATGTTCATGTTATCCTATAGAATGTCTTAATGACTCCTGCAAAAATAGAGCAATCTTCACACTATTTCCTATATGAACACATTTTGTAGGCATGTTCAGCAGTTATTCATAACAGACAATACACAATATATTATTTTGTTTGTGTTTTGAGACAGGGATTGGGATTTGGGATGGAAACATCCAGAATTTTGTGGTGGGAAGGTGTAATGGTGGTGGGATTGGTGTTTGAATATTGAATGTAATCAAAAATTGTGAACTAACATAAAATTAAAGAACTGTAGCACTGTCATCCTGTTGTTCATTGATTTGCTCAAGCAGGCACCAGTAACGTCTCCATTGTGAGGCTTGTTACTGTTTTTAGTATATTGAATATGCCACGAGTAGCTTGCCAGGCTCTGCTGCAAGAGCATGACACTCTCGGTAGCTTGTGGGGCTCTCCTAGAGGGACAGAGGAATCGAACCCATACGGGCTGCATGCAAGGCAAACGCCCTATCCACTGTGCTATTGCTCCAGTCCATAAAACTTAAAAAAAAATTAAAAACTAATGTGGACTTCATGCCAAATTCAATCAGTTTAATCAATGGCTGAATAAATAGCAGTGCTCCTACATTATATAAAAAAAGAATAAATACAAATTGCCAAAAGGCACATGAGAAAATGCTCTACATCACTATTCATCAGGGAAATGCAAATAAAACCAACAATGAGATATTATCATGCATAGACACAGGCCAAGAAAAATCAGTGCTGGTGAAGATGTGGGGAGAAAGGGACTCATTCATTGATGAAAAAGGCTGACTATTCCAGCCTTTTTGGAAAATAAGATGCATGTTCCTCAAAAAACTAGAAATTGAGCTTCCATATAACAGCTCCTGCACTATACTCCAGAGGCTCAAAAACACATTGTAAAAAGCAATCAGCACTCCTATGTTCATTGCAGAACTATTCACAATAGCCAGAATCTGGAAACAACCCAGGTGCCTGAGAACAGATGACTGGATAAAGAAACTATGGTATATCCACACAATGGAATACTATGCAACCATTAGGAAAAATTAAATCAGGAAATTTTCTTAAACATAGATCTCAAGGAAAGTATCATGCTGAGTGAAATGAGGCAAAGGGAACAGGGTAGACATAGACTAATGACACTAATTTTGGAGATATATATTAAAAAATCAGTATGAGAATACCCATATTGACCCAGTAGAAATAAAGGCCAAGAAGACTGGCCAATAGTAGGAAGATTACAAGTTGTGTGGGAGTGTGGCTTGAATACAGAAAATTAGAAAATGATAATTGGAAATGATCACTCTGGACAAGAATTGAGTGCTGAAAAAAGGTAAAGTGTGGGCTGGAGCGATAGCACAGCAGTTGGGCTTTCGGCTTTCACACGGCCAACCCGTGTTCGATTCCTCCGCCCCTCTCGGAGAGCCTGGCAAGCTACTGAGAATATGGAGCCCGCACGGCAGAACCTGGCAAGCTACCCTGCATATTGGATATGCCAAAAACAGTAAGAATAAGTCTCTCAATGAGAGACGTTTCTGGTGCCCGCTTGAACAAATCGATGAGCAACAGGATGACAGTGACATACATGATACCCTTTCAGTTAAAGTATTGCAAACCACAATGTATGTGGTGTATATGTGCGTGTGGGAGAGAGAGAGTATTTTGTGTGTGTGTGTGTGTGTGTGTGTGTGTGTGAGAGAGAGAGAGAGAGAGAGAGAGAGAGAGAGAGAGAGAGAGAGAGAGAGAGAGAGAAGTATCTGCCATAGATGCAGACTCCAGCAAAAGGGAAACTGTGGGACAGGACCAGGGTTGTAGGAAATGTACTTTGATGAAGTGACAGGTGCTGAAACATCGTATGACTGAAACCTAAACAACTTTGCAACTGTGTATCCCATAGTGATTCAATTAAAAATAAATAAAACTCTCTCCCTGCCTCTAAGAAGCTGCATATCAGAGAAAGAGTGTGACTCAGGGGCAGGGTCCTAAACCAGTGTTTCGGCTACCTTCATGCCTATACACCCCTCACCCCAAGCTACTGGACTCCTGATCTCATGTTATGGTCCCATTTATGTGATTTTCACCAAACACTGTACCTTGGAAATATCAGGAAGCCACAGAGGGACATGCAGCTCTCAATTGAAAGCCACTGGACAGAGCCCTGGTTCAGATACAGAGCCATGAGTCCCGGAAGGCACCACAGCACCGGAGATCTCTCCAGACCCCGTACACAGCCAATGTCACTAGGGCACCCCAGATGGAGCAGTCTCCCGTCTACTCCAGATGGGATTCTGGCGACCAAGAGCTTCCACAAGCAAGGCCCGGGTATGCGGGTTCCAGGACTAAATATCCATACCACATGGCGGCAGAGACTCTGGGCTGTCCCTCCCTGGCTCTCTACCCACTCCTTGGTTTGTCTGTCATGCCTGCAAGCTTCCTCAGAGGAGCGTCTTAGTGCCTCAACAGCCCTGGTCCAGGGACTCCCAACTGAATCCCCAGATGGATTAGTGCCCTACAAAGGTGTCTTTGGATCCAGACCATTTACACTGTAGGATTCCAGAAGCATGTGGCTGCTTTGTGGCTGCACAAACTCTCATGATACTCAGAATGAGCAATGGAAAATAAATTATCTAGCTTGTGACCCTGACAGGCAGGCTTTGGAATGGTGGTGAGAAAATTCAGGCAACACACAATGCCAAAAAAGTAGAGAAAGAGTATTGGGGAAATTGTCTGCCATAGAGGCAGGGTAGAACTGGGCTGGGGGTGGGGCGGATACTGGGGACCTTGGTGGTGGAAAAAGGTGCACTGGTGGAGGACGGGTGTTTGATCATTGTATGGCTGAATCTCAAACATGAAAACTTTGTAAGTGTATCTCATGGTAATTCATAAAATTTGAAAACAAGGAAAAAGGAAAAGAAAACCACTGGACATTTGTAACTTGAGGTGCTGGGAGGCCTGTAGAAGAGTCCAGCATAGCACCACCACAGTTGTGTGAATTTCTCTGCAGAGCGCTGGTGTGTGGTCTGTCCATGATGTCATTGAGCATCACTCTACTGGGAACCACACCGCACTAGCAAGCTGAATATTCAAACCAGGCAACTGGCAGGAGTATTGGTGAGGATGATAGTGAGAGCCTGAAAGTGTAGACCTTGTCAGCATCCTCACCACAACTCTATAGGAAGAGAGGGGCTGAGGACGGGCAGAGAGCAATCCATGCCCGACTTCTTCAGTGGATAGGAAAACAGCACTTGTGAGCTCAAGAAAACACAGGTTAAAGATTAGTATTAGGTGAGCACAGTCAGTTCTCATCAGAGGTTCTCTATGACACAGACACTATATATTTAAGTAATTTAAAGCAACATTTTTAAGCAGCAGAAACATATGTCTTCTTAAGCACTCATTTGGCTGGTAGTAGAGAAAATCTAATGTTCTATAGATTACATCTGCTGCTAGAGCTTGCTAAAAGCCAGTGAGGTAATGTTGATGCTGCCAAAGTAAGAATTGGAAAGGCAAACTCAAAAGTTTAAGAACAGGAAGTCTGCCCTGGAAATTAAATTATCCAATTTAGAGGGTTTTGTTTGAACAGAAACATAAATGAGGTCAAAAGAGAAATCTTAATCAATGAGTGCATCTTTCAGAATATTCTTCTCTTTCACTGAGACAGACTTTAATTTCTTCTGCTTTGTTCTTCTTTTGGGCGTCACACCCAGGGATGCTCAGGGTTTACTACTGGCTCTGCACTCAGGAATCACTCCTGGTGGTGCTCAGGGAACCATATGGGAAGCTGGAGATCAAACCCTGGTCAGCAGTGTGCAAGGTGAGCACCTTACCTACTGTACTATCTCTCTGGCCCCAAGACAGATTTTCCTTTTAGAAAAATTCTTTATTCCTCATTGACTGGTTGAGTTTGCCCAGTACCACCGTCACTTGACAGAGGTTCGATCAAATTCAAGCACACTGCACTTGCCCTGGCCACAGAGGCCACCACAGGGGCAATGCCTTCTGCATTTCCACCCACTCTTCCTTCAGAACTGCTATCAAAGTCCGACAATTGTAAACGGAATTATTTCTGAGTTTGTTTTTCCCCTGACCCACTGCAAGTACTACGAACTAGTTTTCACCCACTCCGTCTCTGAGCATGCTACCCAGATGGCACTGTTAAGATGGAACAGAGATTAAAGGAGAATCTCAAGAATATATGAAGATGCACTGATGTAAAACAAACATTAAACAGAGTAAACGTTGTTGGCATGGGCTGTTCTCTGATCCCTTCCCATTGGGTTCATCTGTACCAGTACAGTTGAGCTCCACAGCACCATAATGAGTTGACTCCACCTACCTCGGTGCTGTCCCCAGGCTCTCTGCAAGGTGGGCTAAAGGCAGCACCATGGCTGCTACTGTGACTCAGTGATTTGTGTCAGAGCTAGGCTTGCCCTGGTAATGCGTCGTTTTATTCAGATTATGACCCAGCTTCGGTGGCACTGAGACACTGCAGAAGACAATGATGTGAAGAGTGATACCAGATTGCTGAGGGACAGGAACTTTCACCAGGCACCTTCACACACACCCCCACACACACCCATCCCCATTTGGCAGCGCATTTTTGTAAATAATTTATAAACTATTTTTAGGTATATTGGGAAATTTTGTATTTCACCATGTTTTTATTTTTAATTATAAATTGACTTATAACTTTTATATATAATTATAAATTACATATAGAAATTGACAATAGTTTCTGACTGTCAATAGTTTTACCTTGCTCCCAAGATAACCACATATAGAATTTATGTATATTATTATTTATTTATTATTATTATCATTATTATTAATTGCTTTTTGGGTCATATTCAGCGAAGCTCCAGGATAACTCCTGGCTCTGGACTCAGGAATTATTCCTGGCAGTGCTTGGGGGACCATATGGGATGCCAAGGATTAAATGCAGGTCGACCGCATGCAAGGCAAACCCCCGCCCGCTGTGCTATCGCTCTGGCCTATGTATTCCTTATGTATAAGTAAACTTAGAATTTCTCTGCATTTTATAGTAGAGATCTCACACGTTAACAGTACATTAGAATCATCTAAGGAGCTTCTTAGTATAAATTGGTAGAAGTTTTGGAAATTCATTTAAATTGATGTAGATTGAGACCCTGCCAAGACCTAGATAACACTTTTGTTCTAAGTGATTTGGATGCTTCTAATACATAGTGGAACTGGAGCAATAGCACAGTGGGTAGGGCATTTGCCTTGTATATGGCCACCTGGGTTCGATTCCTCCATCCCTCTCGGAGAGCCCGGCAAGCTACCGAGAGTATCCCGCCCGAGCAGCAGAGCCTGGAAAACTACCTGTGGCGTATTCGATATGCCAAAAACAGTAACAACAAGTATCACAATGGAGACGTTACTGGTGCCTGCTTTAAGAAATTGATGAACATTGGGACGACAGTGCTACAGTGCTTTTTTCTATTCATTACATGTGACCATGTTGATATCTTGGATTTGAAAACTTTGAAAAAACATCCTGCCTTTGCTCCTGATCTTTTGGTGGGGTGGGGAGGGAGTAAGGGAATGTTTTGTGTTTGTTGTTAGCATTATAGCAATCCAATGGTTGTAGGTGTCATTTCTAGACTGAGGATTTTTCTCTCCTATTAATTGTATATAATAACTGTTTAATGCAAAACACTTAATTTTTTCAAAAAATTTCAGCATCTATTGTTATGAAATTTGTAGCATGAATTTCTTGTAACCTTACATTATACCAACCTTACATTCTTGAAATAAATTTAACCAGCCATGATGCAGGTCATATTACATAGCCTAGAAATTACCAAATATACATCATCATCTATATTATTCATAGTCATGTGTATATGAAATGTTCAAATGAAAATGTTTTAAAGATTTATTAATTATAGGAGTAAGCCAAAGCAGTCCTCATAATGCAAATTGAGGAGTATAAACTTATCCTCAGTTTTGTAAAAGAACTGATGTAGGACTGATATGATTTATTTCTTTAAGTAATGGGAGAATTTACCAGTGAAGTTCATTTGAACCTGGTATTTTTCCTGTTGAAAGAAAATTTGGATCATTGAATGAATGGCATTTTGTTTTGATTGGCAGACTACATTATTAAAGTAGGACATACTTATAAATAAAGATTTTGGTGTTAGAAATAGTTTATCATTCATTGACCATGAGAAAAAGTGCAAAATAATAATAGTAAACAAAACATTTTTGGAAGGTTAAATTAAATTTACCAGTTTTGAATGTTTTTTGGTTCACTTCTGTGAAATTCTCAACTAGCATAGCTACTAGCATAACAAAAGTATACTTAAAATAGTTGTTTGTTGGGGCTGAATTTCAGTGAGTAGGACATTTGCCTTGCACGTGGCCAGCCTGGGTTCCATCCCTGGTATCCTGGAAGGTCTTCTTAGCACTGCCAGGAGTAACTGCTGAGTGCAGAGTCAGGAGTAACCCCTGAGTATCACCAGATGTGAACCAAAAAGCAAAAAAAAATGTTTATTGACTGAATGAATTACCTGAAGATGTTGTATCACTGAAATGGTCTCAGGAAATAGTGTCAAATACTAAAGGAGTTATTAAAATCACAATTTATGTTCACTTTTGGTAGAGATAAACTATCTGAATATTTTAAGTAGTTTCTGACTAAATATTTATTTCAAATTTGCCATTCAAGCAAAAAGTATATATACATAATACAGACACATATATTAATTTTGAAACCATTTGCTTCGATCAAGCATATGTGCCATGTTTAAATAGTAAAGAATAAGTTTAAATTTATCTTTAATATGCATTAGTGTATTCAAAGTTAAAGTTTGTATTTAGGGGTTGGAGAAATAGCACAGTGGGTAGGGTGTTTGCCTTGCATTCGGCCAATCCGGATTCCCACTTTCCCATATGGTCCCCTGAGACCCACCAGGAGTAATTCCTCAGTGCATAAATCAGGAGTAACTCCTGTGCATCTCTGGGTGTGACCCAAAAAGTCAAAAAGCCAAAAACAAAAGTTTGTATTTAACCAAAATATACTCAGACACATAAAAATTGAAAACATAGAAGGTCAAGTTCTGACACATATATGTATATATACATATGTATATGTGTATATACATATGTGTTTATATGTATATGTATATATATAGAGAGAGATAGCAGTTGGGGGCATGTGATATACCTTAATACCCAGCAATACTCAGGGTTTTCTCCTGGCTTTCTATTCAGAAATCTCCTGTGTTCGGAGGACCATATGCAGTGTCGGGAATTGAATCATCAAAACAGAGATGGCCATGTGTGAGGCAAACTCCTTACTTTCTGTGCTCTCTGATCCTAGAAATTCTTTTTTTTAAAGGTTCCCTTGCTGATTCTCAGGAACATAATGATAAAAGATAGTGCTTTAAGTGCTTTTCCCCCCTAATTTAGTCCTACAGGTCATCAAATTATGGATAGTCCCATTACTGAGCATCAAACACAATCTTACTGAGCTGATTCAACAGAGGCATATATGATTAAACATCTGAATGTGAATTCTGGAAAGAGGCTTGAATTTTAGCTACTTAAAAACACTTGTGAGGGGACCCTTGCCGCCGCCACTTCCCGCGTCCCACCGCCCCGGCTTTCCCGTCCGCCCAGCTCCCTCCAACCCGGCCTTTTCCCAGGTAATCAGGAGACTCCCAGCCACGCCTCCCGAGTGCGCCCCTGGTTCCCACGCGGCCGCCGGGACTTGGGACCCTTGCCGCCGCCACTTCCCGCGTCCCACCGCCCCGGCTTTCCCGTCCACCCGGCTCCCTCCAACCCGGCCTTTTCCCAGGTAATCAGGAGACTCCCAGCCACGCCTCCCGAGTGCGCCCCTGGTTCCCACGCGGCCGCCGGGACTTGGGACCCTTGCCGCCGCCACTTCCCGCGTCCCACCGCCCCGGCTTTCCTGGGACCATTGTCCCAGGAGCCCCTGCTAGGAAGAAACGGGGGCGTGGCCTGAAAGGGGCGTGGTCTAAAAAGGGGCGTGGCCTCCTGCCAGAGCGGCCGCAGTTATTATCTCCTACCTTAGCACATTAGGTATGGTCTTCTTGCTTTGAAAATCGGTTTAACACATCTCATACACTTATGCGACCTAGCCTATTAGCTCTAAGTTTAGAAAAATTATCAGTGAATAAGAGAAGCTTAGCAAAGCTTTTGTAAAGACAACTTAGCCTTAAGTCTTCATTAAGGCCCCAACATCAATCACAAAGAAAAGGCTGAGTGTAAGGAAGACTTCTAGAGTAGGAATAAAGCTGCCATCAGAAATAGCACAAACAGAGCCCCTCCTTCTCTCAGCAAGAGGTAGGAGGAATAAACACCTACAAAGTTCCAATCCTATACTTCCATAACAATATGAAGAAGCAGCGAAAATCCCCTCCACGAAGAGAGGGAGAAGAAAAGATACTAGAAACCTCAAAAGAGGCTCCCAACATCTACGACCTCTCAGATAAACAATTCAGAGAGGAAATCTGGAGGAGAGTCGACCTACTCCAAGCAAATATGGAACAGACATCCAATAAATTAAGGGAGGAGATGAATCAAGCGCTGAAACGGTCTACCAAGAAAATACAGGAAGAAATGAGAGCAGAAATGAGAGCAGAAATTTCAAACCTTCGAACGGAAGTCTCACAAATAAAGCAATCGGTAGATGAAATAAAAATATCACTAGAAGCCCTCAACAGTAGAATGACTACAGCCGAAGACAGAATCAGTGATCTGGAAGATGAGCTGCAGAAAGCTTATAGACAACAACAAATCATGGCCAAAGACCTCAAAATGGCTATAGAGCGAATCAGAGCCCTGGGGGATGACTTCAAGAGGAACAACATAAGAATCATTGGAGTTCCAGAACTGCAGGGAAGCAACCCCAATGAAAAAAACACAGTCAAAGATATCATTGCTAAGAAATTCCCAGAGCTGGAGAAGGCAGGCATCCAGATACAAGGAGTCCGAAGAGTACCAGCAAAAAGAGACCCGAATAAAAAGACCCCAAGGCATATCATAGTCAGAATGGCGGATACCATGGATAGAGACACAATTCTGCAAGCAGCAAGGTCAAAGAAGGAAATCACATACAAAGGAGCACCCCTCAGATTTACGGCCGATCTGTCAGAAGAAACCCTCCGAGCCCGAAGACAATGGTGGGACATAGTGAAAAAACTCAACGAAATGAATGCCTCACCAAGAATACTTTATCCGGCTAAACTCTCACTCAAACTCGAAGGAACCATACACTACTTCTCGGATAAACAACAGCTCAGGTCCTTCATATACTCAAAACCAATCTTGAAAGAAGGTCTAAAGGGGCTACTGTAAGACAAGGAGGAGCCCCATAAGAATAACAAATCCCTCAGAAAGATGACACAAAACCACATCACAATAATCTCTCTCAATGTCAATGGCCTAAATGCACCTATCAAGAGACACAGAGTGGCTAAATGGATCCGGAAATTAATCCCAACATTCTGTTGCTTGCAAGAAACACACCTGAACAAACAGAGTAAACATAGACTCAAAGTCAAAGGATGGAAAACAATCCTCCAAGCAAACAACCCCCTTAAAAAAGCTGGAGTGGCCATCCTGGTATCCGACAACATAGATTTTAGGATGAAAAAGATCAAAAGGGACAGCAAAGGTCATTTTCTGTTTATCAAGGGATATGTACAACAGGAAGAAATCACACTCTTAAACGTATATGCTCCTAACGAACGACCGGCTAAATATTTAAAACAACTCCTAACAGACTTCAAAGAGGACATCACTAACAGCACAATTGTAGTCGGAGACTTCAATACGGCCTTATCGCCTCTAGATAGATCCACAAGAACAAAACTCAACAAGGAAACACTGACTCTGAAAGAAGAAATAGAAGAGAGAGGCCTAATAGACCTATACAGGGCCTTACACCCCAAAAAGAAAGAATACACATTCTTTTCCAGTGCACACGGAACATTTTCTAAAATAGACCACGTACTGGGCCCCAGAACATACCTCAATAGAATCGGAAAAATAGAAATTGTATCAACCATTTTTTCAGACCACGATGCGCTGAAGATAGAAGCTAACCACTCACAAACACGGAAAATCAAATCAAACACCTGGAAACTAAACAATTCAATGTTGGCCAATGAGTGGGTCAGGAAGGAAATCAAGGAAGAAATCAAAAGATACTTAGAAACTAACGAGAATGAAGACACGAGCTACCAAAACCTATGGGATGCAGCTAAAGCCGTGTTAAGGGGAAAATTTATAGCTCTCCAAGCATTCCTCAGGAAGGAAGAAAGGACCCACATAGATAGCTTGACTTCACGACTCAAGACCTTAGAAAAGGACCAGAAAAAGGACTCCAAACCAGACCGAAGGAAAGAAATAATAAAAATTAGAGCAGAAATTAATGACATCAAAACCAAAAAAACAATCTGAAAGATCAATGAAACAAAGAGTTGGTTCTTTGAGAAAATAAATAAGATTGATAAACCGCTAGCAAGACTCACAAAGAAAGAAAGAGAGAAAACTCTAATAAATCGAATCAGAAATGAAAAGGGGGACATCATAACAGAAACCAGTGAGATTCAAAAGATCATTAGAGACTACTTTGAAGGTCTTTACGCCACAAAAAAGGAGAACCTAAAAGAAATGGATGGATTCCTTGATTCCTACAATCTCCCAAGACTGAAGAAAGAAGACCTGGAATACCTGAATAGACCCATCAATGTTAAGGAAATTGAAACGGTAATCAAAAACCTCCCCAAAAACAAAAGCCCAGGCCCAGATGGTTTCACTGGCGAATTCTTCCAAACATTTAAAGAAGACCTATTGCCTGTTTTCCTCAAACTTTTCCAGGAAATTGAAAAAACAGGAACTCTCCCAAACAGTTTCTATGAAGCACATATCTCCCTAATACCAAAAGCAAACAAAGACACCACTAAGAAAGAAAATTACAGACCAATTTCCCTGATGAACACCGATGCGAAGATCCTCAACAAAATACTAGCAAATAGGATCCAACAACTCATCAAAAAGATCATACATCACGACCAAGTGGGATTCATCCCAGGGATGCAAGGATGGTTTAACATTCGGAAATCAATCAACATAATCCAGCATATCAACAAAAGTAAAGACAAAAACCATATGATCATATCAATAGATACAGAGAAAGCATTTGACAAGATCCAACATCCTTTCATGATGAAAACCCTCGCCAAAATGGGGTTTGGAGGAACTTTCCTCAAGATAGTCGAAGCCATCTATCACAAGCCTACGGCAAGCATAATCCTCAACGGGGAAAAACTAAGGGCCTTTCCTCTGAGATCAGGCACAAGACAAGGATGCCCACTCTCACCACTCCTCTTCAATATAGTACTGGAAGTACTTGCGATAGCTATTAGACAAGAAAAAGAGATTAAGGGCATCCAGATAGGAAGGGAAGAAATCAAACTCTCACTATTTGCAGACGACATGATACTATATCTAGAGAAGCCTAAAACCTCTACTAAGAAACTCTTAGAAACAATAGACTTATACAGTAATGTTGCAGGCTACAAAATCAATACCCAAAAATCCATGGCCTTCATATATGCAAACAATGAGGCAGAGGAAAGGGACATGAAAAAAGCAATCCCATTCACAATCGTGCCCCAGAAAATCAAGTACCTCGGAATCAGCTTAACCAAGGAAGTAAAAGACCTTTACAAAGAAAACTACAAAACGCTACTCCATGAAATCAAAGAGGACATGAGGAAATGGAAACATATACCCTGCTCGTGGATAGGGAGAATCAATGTTGTCAAAATGGCAATACTCCCTAAAGCATTATACAGATTCAATGCGATCCCTATAAGTATACCCGTGACATTCTTCAAAGAAGTGGATCAAGCAATCCTAAAATTCATATGGAATAACAAACGTCCAAGGATAGCTAAAACAATTCTTGGGAAAAAGACGATGGGAGGCATCACCCTCCCCAACCTCAATCTTTACTACAAAGCAGTAACAATTAAAACAGCATGGTACTGGAACAAAGGCAGAGCCGTAGACCAATGGAACAGGGTGGAATATCCCTACACACAACCCCAAATGTATGACCATCTAATCTTTGATAAGGGAGCAAGAGATGTGAAGTGGAGCAAGGAAAGCCTCTTTAACAAATGGTGCTGGCACAACTGGACAACCACATGCAAAAAAATGGGTTTAGACCTTGACCTGACACCATGCACAAAAGTCAGATCAAAATGGATTAAAGACCTCAACATTAGACCACAAACCATAAGGTACATTGAAGACAAGGTCGGCGAAACCCTCCACGATATTGAAGATAAAGGTATCTTCAAAGGTGACACGGAACTAAGCAATCTAGTAAAATCAGAGATAAACAAATGGGACTACATTAAACTAAAAAGCTTTTGCACTGCAAGAGATACAGTGACCAGAATCCAAAGACTATCCACAGAATGGGAAAGGATATTTACACAATACCCATCAGATAAGGGGTTGATATCAATGGTATATAAAGCACTGGTTGAACTCTACAAGAAGAAAACATCCAACCCCATCAAAAAATGGGGCGAAGAAATGAACAGAAACTTTACCAAGGAAGAAATACGAATGGCCAAAAGGCACATGAAAAAGTGCTCTGCATCACTAATCATCAGAGAGATGCAGATCAAAACAACCATGAGATACCACCTCACACCACAGAGACTGGCACACATCCAAAAGAACAAAAGCAACCGCTGTTGGAGAGGATGTGGGGAGAAAGGGACCCTTCTACACTGCTGGTGGGAATGCCGGCTAGTTCAGCCCTTTTGGAAAACAGTATGGACGACTCTCAGAAAACTAGAGGTTGAGCTCCCATTTGACCCAGCAATACCACTGCTGGGAATATATCCCAGAGAGGCAAAAAAGTACAATCGAAACAACATCTGCACATGTATGTTCATCGCAGCACTGTTTACAATAGCCAGAATCTGGAAAAAACCCGAATGCCCCAAAACGGATGACTGGTTGAGGAAACTTTGGTACATCTATACAATGGAATACTATGCAGCTGTTAGAAAAAAGGAAGTCAAGAATTTTGTAGTTAAGTGGATGGGCATGAAAAGTTTCATGCTGAGTGAAATGAGTCAGAAAGAGAGAGCCAGACATAGAAAGACTGCACTCATCTATGGTCTATAGAATATCAGAGTGGGAGACTGATACCCAAGAACCGTAGAAATAAGTACCAGGAGGTTGACCCCATGGCTTCGCGGCTGGCCTCACGTTCCGGGGAAAGGGCAACTCAGAGAAGCGATCACCAACTACATTGTAGTTGAAGGCCATGTGGGGGAAAGGAGTTGCGGGCTGAATGAGGGCTAGAGACTGAACACAGCGGCCACTCAACACCTTTATTGCAAACCACAACAGCTAATTAGAGAGAGAGAACAGAAGGGAATGCCTTGCCACAGTGGCAGGGTGCGGTGGGGGGGAGATGGGAGTGGGGAGGGTGGGAGGGACGCCGGGTTTACGGGTGGTGGAGAATGGGCACTGGTGAAGGGATGGGTTCCCGAACTTTGTATGAGGGAAGTATAAGCACAAAAGTGTATAAATCTGTAACTGTACCCTCACGGTGATTCTCTAATTAAAAATAAATAAATTATATAAAAAAAAAGATCTATGTAAATTTCCAGATGTCTTACCAATGTAAATGATAAATCGCACTTATGTCCTTACCTGACCCCTCTTCAGATGCTCTATAAGGATGCTAGCAGCTCTGCATTAAATGGGTTATTTTCACCATCAAAAAAAAAAAACACTTGTGAAATATCATAGCACTGATGGTGCTTTAAAAAATTATATCTAGGGGCTGGAGGAATAGCACAGCGGGTACGGCGTTTGCCTTGTACACGGCTGACCTGGGTTCGATTCCCAGCATCCCACATGGTCCCCTGAGCACCACCAGGGGTAATTCCTGAGTGCAGAGCCAGAGGTAGACCCTGTACATCGCCAGGTGTGACCTAAAAAACAAAATAAAACAAAAAAATTACACCTAATTGTGTATCTCTCTATCTACACATTTGTTCACTCTTCCACTTATGTATACAGTGTCATCCTGCTAGGAGCTTGCACAGCCCTAAGACATGGATCTTGAGAATTAGTACATTATTTCTAGTGTAAACACAATGACTTCTTTTCTTAAGCTTCCACTTCTCTAAAGAAGAAACATCCACATTAAAGTAACAGGCTACCTTTGTAAGGTACTCATTCCACTTCAAAAATAAATAAATGAAATCGCAGTGGTTTCTGCCACATATAAATGTCATGAATTGGAGAATGCTAGGTGAATAATGTACATCATAATACTTGTTTCCATTTAAGTGTTTTGTGATACCGCTGTTTATCATTTTGCTCAGCTGTCGAAAATATTCATTTGAGAAGAAAGGCTTCTACTTTGGTATAAGACCAAGCTGTCTTTTCTTTGCCACTCTACAATGCCTGTCATTTGTCAGGCTGCTATATTTTTATAGCTTCCATCCCCCTCCAAGAGGCATTTCTGAGAAGCTGCTTTCCAAACTTCCCCACCATAATCTCTAAGGAGTGAGAGTGAAGGAAAATTCTGAAGCATGCTCAAACAAAGCTACAGCAGAAATGGAATATAATTTTTTTCTTGTTGATCTTCTGAGTGTTTATGACAGAAGGATGGTAAAAAGGTCCCCCACATACTGCTATTCCCAGCAGTGTATCAGGCTCAAATGGTTATCAGGGGGAAATACTGTAGCTATAGTCCTAGTTCTAAAAGAGGTATAATTTCACATTGCATCATACTTTTCTCCTGGTTTAGCTCTATTTCACTCAAAGAGTATAAGATATAACTTGGAAAAGATGCATGAAATACATGCTATCGTGTTAAATTAGAGCATTTCATGAGTGTCATCAGCATAATCGTACAGTGTGGACTTACTGTAATGTGCTGCAAAATTATTATGGTGGATATTAGCAGGATGGTATTCTGACTTAGCAGAATGAAAACTCTAGCAGTAGTATTAGAATATTTTCAACATTAATAAATGTACCTTCTGTCTTTATAATTAATATTGTCTAGAAATGCACTTTTAGTAATTTTAACCATTTTGGTTAAGACCTATTTGCTAGCAGAGTTAGAGAAGCTTCTGTGATTTACACAGTAAAAAGGCTGTCTCCTCTAATCTTACTTTATTTAACCAAACTATAAATTCTAAGTATACTAATAGAAAAAAGGTATCAATATGAAATGATAAAGAAATTGAGTAAATTACATGTTGAGGAAGTGACTTTGTTAAAATGCTCAAGTTTAGTATATTCTAAACTAAATCTCTGATATATAATAAGCATTAAGGGAACCCCATTAACTCTCTGATAGCACCCATATATCCATTTGAGATTGTACTGGTTGCAAGAATTCAGTTTGTCTCTCAGTTATACAGACACTGTTATTTTCTAACCATCCAGCAAAATTCCAATCAGATTAACTTCAGTGGGATTAAATTCAAGGCATAATGATCCTGAGACAAAAGGAAATGTGTTCTTCTGACTAAAAGTGCTTGGCATAACCTTTTGAACAGATAAAGTACAAAAAATAGAATCTGAGAATCTAAAGGAGTAATTTTTCAACCTCATGCATTTTTAGCAATAATGTGATGCACAGGTTGACCTCTCTTTCCCATTTGCAAAGGTGGCGGGCTTCTGCACAACATCTAAACAGCATGAAAGCAGATAACAGTGGAGAACCTCAGGCCTCCCAGCACATAAGGAGATGAAAGATTCCCTAGTCATGGAGAATTCGGGGGAAGCCACTGTCAAAAGTATCCCAGAAGACAGTAATCCAACTCAGGCAATGGGGGTTATTCTTCAATCAATTCTGCTCCATGGTAAATCAGTATTAGTGACAGACAATATTACAGAGTGACTAATTTTTAAATCTTTATCTGTACTCATAATCACTTATTAATTTTTAAAGATACCTTTTAACTATGACTCTAGAAAAGTTATCATCTATCACTTTTTGGTACATCAGTTTATGGTTTTGTTTTGTTCTTTTGCTGAATGTCTTAAAACACTCATATTTTGAACTGCCTTTAACATGATATTCTTGAAGAATCACCCTAAGTACACCTGCCTGGTTGCTGGACCACAGGTGAAGCCCAAGGGTTTGCCCCTGGAGCCTTGCTCACATGTCCCTCCCCTCACACCAGCTCTTTCCACTCTCACATGACTCTCCTTCAACTACTTGCTGTCCTGGGAGCTGGCTTCTACCCACTTGTGGCTTCTGCCCCTGCCCCAGCCCCAGGGCATGCTCTGGTACTCCCCAGATGCTGTAGGGCTCCATCAGTCAGCAGGGACGAACATCCTCCTTCTTCTGGAGTGACTAACTGTCCCAAGGCAATGGCATTCGGGCAGGGCTATCTCCTTTAAGGCCCAGTATAAATTATACAAAGCGCCCAGCAGCCAGGAGCTGTATTTTCCAAGTTCTTAATGTAATGTATCCATGTGACCAATGGGATGATGAAGATATAAAAGCCTCTTTAGAACAAGTTGTTTAAAAATCAGAATATAAGAACCCAATGCTCTTACTGAGGTTCCAGTCCCCTAAATTTCTACATAGTATAAATTATAGATAAATTACATTTTTAAGTAAGAAAGAACAAAATCAAACACACAAAAGAATCTCAGAACCAAGCATCTCACATCAGAGGTGCCTTTGGATTTTGTAATAGGTTGATTCCACTGGGCTACTGCAGAGGAGAGCAGGTGCTGTCCCTCCACCTGCCCCTTAGGGATCTCAGTGGCCGCCATCTTCCAGAACTCAATGAGAAGCCCAGGTACACAGGAGCAGTAATGCCAAATGCCAGACCTCACAGGATGCAGAATGGGTGACCCTTCTCATCCCTCCACCCTGATGGGACCTTGAGATGACACCCACCAACTGCTGCTATTTAAGCTCTCTAATGGCAGTGATCTAGAGACACACAAAAGAATTGCAGAACCGAGCAGCTCACTGCAAAGATCTCTCTAGGCCTTAATTATCTAAAAGTATAGAATTCCAAAAGCATGAATTTTCTAAAATTCTAGAATTCCAGGAGACAGGCATCTAATTCTATTCATATTAAGCAATACAAAATAAATTGTCTAGCATTGCCTTTTCGATGGGTTTGAGCGGTGGTGGGAAAATTCCAAATAATAATGGTGGGACTGTGTAGGATAACATGGGGTTTGTCCTTTTAGCCTTGCCGCAGGGAACTTAGTTTACCTCAAAGCAATGACCTTTCTGTATGGACACAGGAAGACAGTTAATAATATGCTTTGCAAATTGGGAGCTGATTGACTCCAAATGTATTTACTCCCAGACATCTGCTTTCTCCACTCAGTTTGCCCTTAGTTCCTAGCACCCCAAAAGCAGGGTCCCAATGAGGGGCGGAATGGACCCAGGGCAAGCTGTGAGCTACCCTGGCATCGAAATGGGCCAGGCCAAAATGCGACAATACTCAACTATAAATTGAGAGCATGGTCATAGACAAATGCTGTCATGATCCAAAAGTAACGATGAGACTAGGACTCTGCTGGGGTTAGGAAGACTAATCTGGCCTGAGGACTGTGGTCTGGAATATACAATGAATGTCCTCAGGAAGAATCAAACTTTAAGTCTGACATATCTCTTACTGTGCTCATACAGAATGACATTTCTAGAAATATTAGAAGTAAATTTACTATAACTATTTAAGCGGAATATTAGCTGAGGAAGGAAGAAAGGGACATACCCTGACACACCTTTCTTTGGACCCCACCATTGAATGGATCTCCCAGTAATCTCCTTAGATGTGATTTTGTTAATCTTCTTGAGAAATGGTCTTACCCTTCTTTGTTGATTTATTAATGTTCAACCCACCTTTGTGTTACCACCCTATGCAATTTTCTGTATAAACTAAGACTGTGGGGGAAGACGGGGAGACTGAAGAAGAAGACAGGGGAGACAGAAGAAGACAGAAGAGACAGGGGAAGACACATGAGAGAACATGGGAGAAGAACATAGAAGACACAGAAGCGGAGATAGAGAGAGGTCAGAAGAGACCAGAGGAGAAACTATATAGACAGAGACAGACAGACAGACAGACAGAAGAGAGCACAGCAGCACACACAGAAACAGGGCACATGGAGGAGCTGTCCCTATCTGGTCCATACACAAAAGTTCAAGAACACCGAACGAGAGTGGAGCGTGTGAGAGAACTGCCCCAAGTGCCCGTGGACAACAGAACAACAGGACACATCATTTCATCTCCCCCTCCCAATCGCTCCCGCCTTTGTAATTTTTTTACAGGACTGGTGTTGAAATATTGAATGTAATCAAAGTAGAGAGAGAGTATTATGGAAATTTTCTGCTACACAGGCTTGGGAGGGTTGGGATAGGGTAGGGGAGATACTGGGGATTTTGGTGGTGGAAAATGTCCACTTGTGAAGGGATGGGTGTTTGGTCATTGTATGCCGAAACTCAAACATGAAAGTTTTGCAACTGTATCTCACAGTGATTCAATTTTTTAAAAAAATTAAAAAAAAATTTGGCTGACATTGTCTCTTAAAAGTATGTAATTTTTAGGAAGTTACAATAATGTTTACGATATCACTATAGAAAACCATCTCCTGCCCGTCTCTTCTGGTATGATCTTCTGTTTCCCCACACTGACTGGTAGTTTGTTCTTTTACTCTAATGGCAAGGGTTCCTCTGGGAGAAATCAATGTCAGATGATTCCCAACTGTCATAGAAGGAAATCTATGAGCCACCAAAAACACAGGCCTTGGAGAGTTACTAGAGCCAGTAACTGAACACCCACAGTGTCGAGTCATTTGGGAATCTATTTTTTATGTCTGTTTAGCCATCTTAACTAGTACTGATGGAAACAGAATGGACCCTGGTTGGTTAAATCAACTATTGCTATTGATTCAAACAATATTATTATCATATGGAACCTAACCTTAAATTCCTAGAGGGTTATTATTTGGCCAAGTTTTTATTTCCTTGCCTAGGTCCATGCCCTTGTTCCTAAATAGAGACCGAGTGTTTTCAAACAGGCAGAATACAACTTAAGCTGAAGTTTATGTTGGACCTTTTGCCAGGCCCAGCTCTGTCTACTGGATAATCATCACCATCCTAATGCCTTGGTCAATACCTATCTACCCCCCTAATCAGGGTCCAATTCCCCAGTGACTGAAGAAACCTGTGAATTTGTTTCACTTGTACTCCCTAGTGGTTCGGTCACACAAACTATAAGGTAATACATTTCTGGGACATTTACACAATGACCTTTGGACATGTTTTGGTCATTAATGACCAATACCTAGTTCTCAGCAGATGACAAAGCATTGATGAACTGCAGTAAATGGTACATTATGCAGGGAAAGCCTATTCTACCACATTCTAAAATGTATTTCCTTGAAATTATCACTCTGGCGGAACAATCCATTTTTATGAGTAGGGTTCTAATTTCTTATGATTCTCTCTGACCTCAGGTAGGTCAGGCCTGGACCTACTTCCTTCTTTGATGCCTTTCCATTTCATCTGATTAATTTCAATCCTAACCCCTAGTTGCATGCCTTAGTAATCTTTTTTTAATGTCCCATAATCATTTCTCTCTGTTCTGGCCATATTGCAGCACTCTATTGATGCCTTATTTAACATTATAATCAGAAATTCACCATATATAATTACAAATATATTTTCCATTTTCAATTATCTTTCAGATTCCTTTCTTTTACTTCCATTTCAAAAATGGTTTCTGTTGGAACCTCTAGTATTAAGGATACTATTTAGGGTAAATTTGACTATAACTTAACAAACTCCAGAAAACCACTGGGTTTTAAAGATGGGAATATAACTATAACTTAACAAAGGTCAGAAAACCACTGGATTTTAAAGATGGGAATCAAGAGAATGGAACAGAGAGACCCCACTCTAGCCCAGTTTAAGCTTGTCTGCATAGTCCTATCTCCACCCCCACACATGCATCCACATCCACATGCATCAATGCCTTTCATCCACGTCCCTTGGGGGATGCCAACAGCTCCTGGCTTATTCAAGAGTGATCTTTCAACAATAGGCAGACCTGGGAAGCTCACTCCTCACCCCAAACTCCCTGAATAAGAATCTGTATTCTAAAGCATCTGGTATACTTACTGGCAAATTAAAAGGTTGGGGATCAATTCTCTGACAGAGCCCTACACCATGATTGTGACCGAACTCTCACGTTTCACTCTCCCATGTCCAAGAACAAAGCATGTGTTTATGGGAGAGGGCCCATAGACATACAGACAGAGACAGAGAAACAGAGAGGGGGAGAGGGAGGGAGAGAAAAATCCTCAGCAGGCAAGCACTCACACATTTTGTGAATATCTTCTGACTGACTCATGTCTTACACTGGGCATTCTTAAGTCCCCTTGTGGAACCCCATCTCTCAGAGCTGTGAAAACCCCTCTTGCTCAGGCTGTGTAAACTCCTTTCACCCGGGTGAGGGAGAGGGGATTACACATTAAAGGATGTTCACGGGCTCTTCAGGCGGCTTTCTTTCACCACCCATGTTCAGTGCTCCAGAGCCTCTTCCCCATCTGAGAGCACTGTATCCATCTGCTCTATCTCTCTGCTGTCTCCCCCTCTCGTCTCTCCTTCTCCTTCAGTTCCCCCTCTCTCCCCACAGCCGCTCTTTCTTATCCTCTTACCATGCCTCTCCAACCATGCCTCCACATGGGAAGCATGATCAAAAATGTTTTTCTAATCTTCCCAACCACATGTAGCCCACGAGGGCAAAACAGTCCTTCAGGTGTGTTTCTCCCCTCCTTAGACCAGCAACTTGATTAACATCTTTAATTCACATTCCTAATATTTACCATTCTGTATGGACAGAGTAATAGACACTTTTATCCTTGTAGGTGACTCTCCTGGAGCCATCTCACTACAGACTCAGACTACAGTGCTCAGAATGGATTAATCATTCCTAACCAAAGCAGGGTCCAAATCTAGTTATTACTTTTATGGAATATGACAGAATTTGTACATGAACAAGGTCTTCCTGCTTTTGGGGATCTAGGAAGTAAGGCTTAAGTAAGACTTAAGTAAGGCTTAACTGAGGCTTAAGTTGAGAGAGCAGATGTCCAGGAGGTAATATTATCTGGAGTCAATCAACTCCCAAGTCACAGATTTGTCTTTTTAACTGTTTTTCTGTATTCATACAAAAAGCAGTTGCTCTGAAATAACTAACCATGAAAAGAACATTAAGGAGAAGAGAAAGACAGTATTTACAAGTCAGAGTCTGATCAGGAGACAAAGGTAATTGACAGGTTGGGGGTCAATCAACAAACACAAGCTCCCAGTGGCCAGGGAGGAAGGGCAAACCAATATTATCCTACACCCTCTCACTCTGTCGGCATCACCTGTAGAGGTATTCCAGAAACACCAGAAAATGGGGGTTGGGGGTAGAAGGAGCAAGAGGGGGCAGAGGAAGGGCAGGTTGCTTTCAGACTGAGGAGTGAATTGGGATCTTTTACATACAGGTCTTGTTTCCTGGACAGTTCTCCAGATACCACAGGATACTCTGAAGCCTTCATCTTTGTCTTGAGCTCAATTGCTCCTTTTGGGCCTAAGTCACATAGGATAAAGGGAAACAAGGATCAGGCTTTCATACCCATGTCAAGTTACACATCCACATCTGAATTAAAACAAGGATGTCACTTCCCAGTGACATCCTGGGACACGTACATGAGATGTTTCCATTTTAGCAGTCGAGCCTACTCTGGGGGCAAATGGACTTTTTGCACAGTGAGTAATTCTCTTTCTCTCTTTTCTTTTTTTCACTAGCCCACTTTTTGGATCTGATTATTGTAAACTCTCCCATCAAAGAAAAAAACCACAAACACTTAACCAAAAAATACAGAGTATGCATACAAACAATTTAGAGGTGGCCTAAAGCTCATCCATGGTGAGTCTCAGGATCTGTGAATGCTATACTGACTCAACAATGACTATGGCGCTTCCTACATGTTCATCTCGTCCATTCATATCCACAGTATGATCGTGCTTTAGATGATCTCTGCTTGACTTTGGCATTTGTATTTTAGGATACAGTGACTCAGAGCATTACTTCATGCTTCTCTCCAAATCTTGGCACTCATACGAAGAATTACAACATTTCTTATGGAAGAATAAGGCAAACATGCCATATCTTATGAGATTGGATGGAGTTTCAAACGAAAACTGCCAAAGGGAATGTTCCCTTCCAGAACACAGCACACAACACAGTCGCTCAGGCCATTTGGGGCTGGCCTGATTCCTAAGTTATTATAACAAAATGAGACTTGAACTACTGCCTAATTTCCTTGTATGCTCCCTAATATTATTAAGGATTGCAATTGCATGAATTTTAAAAATGCCCTTGAATTCAATTTTACAGTTTATAATTCCGACAGTGTTGACAACTTTCTTAGTGTCTATTCTGTTATCCCTTAAAAATGACAGTGAACATTCACTAAGACCTTTTCTAATACTATTTAGGTGATGAATGCTTCACAGTATATTTTCATATTTAATAATAATCTACATGCTTTGAGTCTCTATTCGGATCATGAAAATAGAAATACTTTTTTGCTGTGTTTTGTTCAGGGATCACTCTGGCTCTGCGCACAGGGATCACTCTAAGTGGTACTTGGGGGACCTGTTGAGAGGTCAAGGATTGAACTGTGTTGGCTGCATGCAAGGCAAGTGCCCTACACCACTGCAGTGTCCTGTTTACCCAGCCATGAGATTATAATAAAATATTATGGCAAATAAGCTATTTATATGTAAGCAGTGTAGAGAATGTAAATTCTTGAAGTTGATCTTCTACTTACATTTAAATTTTTCTATTTAACTCCCTTGGTCTACATATAGACCAAGATAAAATTTGGGGGTTTCTTTCCTGAATATACACTTTAACAGCAAACAGAATTAGTAAAAACCAAAAATAAAAGGGAAATGCTCTAAAAACAGAAAAAAATTCAAGTATTTTGTTCTCATTAAACTAGATTTTGCACGTGAAATATATCAATGTACAGAAGAATATAAAGTATTTATCTTTTTAATATCTCCTCCTTCAATTTCCATATTTTCTAGGCAGAAGTGTATGTTTATAATATGTGTCAGCATCTCCTTTCTTGACGAATCATATTCTACTGGGTATGTAAGCAGCATTTTACTTAGTCATTCATCATTCAGAAAGCATTTGGAATGTTTCACTGTTTTGATCATTACAAATAACATGGCTATGAGTGCTCAATAATTGCCTGGAATCTTACAGGATTGTTAAAATCTCAAATTGAAAATTGTTGCTATCTTAGAAATATTTAGGCTGACACATGGAACACTTTTGCATTTATTAGTTCTTCTTTACATTAATCTTTTGTTTTCCAAATACAAATTTTGCACTTCTTCCATTAAATACTGTCACTGTCATCCCGTTGCTCATCGATTTGTTTGAGCGGGCACCAGTAATGTCTCTCAAGAGACTTATTGTTACTGTTTTTGGCATATCCAATATGCACGGGTAGCTTGCCAGGCTCTGCCACGCGGGCTCGATACTCTCGATAGCTTGCCGGGCTCTCTGAGAGGGGCGGAGGTATCAAACTCAGGTCGATTGCATGAAAGGCAAACGCCCAACCGCTGTGCTATTGCTCTCCCATTAAATACACTTCTAAATATATTAATACTACCTTAAATAAAGTTTATTTAATAATTTTATTTTCAGTATTAACTGAACTGTATAGAAATACAATTAATTTTAATATATTGATCTTGAATTCTACAATCTTGCTGAACTTATCTTTTCTCATCATTTAAAATGGATTCCTGGCAATGGTCTATGTACAAGGTCTTGTCATATGCAAAGGAAATGCCCTGATCCTTTTCACTCAATTCCCTCCCTCCAACTCCCTTCCCTCTTTTCCACCCCCATCTCCCTTTTTTTCTTTATGGGAGAGTGATGTGTGTAAATCTTCTGGATTTGAAGCACAAAGTTGAATAGAATTTAAAATAGGAGGACACTGTTATCTTGTCCTTGTAATTAGGGTAAATCTATAAAGATCATTTGTAGCATTTACCTTTCATCTTTCTGTCTCACATAGTATCTTCAACTCTTTGTTTTTAGGACAAATGTTTTACCCAAGATAAACAAAAATAACAGCAGCATTTTGATAATATAAATATTATTTTGATTTTCCCATTAAAAATATAACTATCAAATACCTACTTTAACAAAATAACCTTCAATACTATAAATATCAACGAGTTCTTCAAAAAGCATGTTATGGGTCAGAGAAGTGATACAGAGTTTTAGGCACTTAGATTGCATGCAATGAAACTCAGTTTAATCTCAGGCACCATATGGTACCCTGAGCACTGCCAAAAGAGTCAGTGAGAGTCAATCTCTAAGTATAACCAGGTATGGGACAAGGACAAAATATTTTTAAAATTCCAAATAAAAATTAAAAATGTGTGTATTTACTTGGATCATAATCATCTATCATTTATTATGTTTATTATCTTGTATTTTCAACTTTCTATATTAGATACTTCAAAATGGTACCTATGTGTGATTATATTTTTGCTATCCATAACAACAGAATTAATCCCTAATCTCATGTATCAGTAATAATCTCCTAGAAGTAGGACTGGAGCCATAGCACAGCCATAGCACAGTAGGGAATTTGGCTTGCATGCAGTGACCCAGGTTTGATTCCTTTGTCCCTCTCGGAGAACCCAGCAAGATACTGAGAGTATCCCACCTGCACAGCAGAGCCTGGCAAGCTCCCCATGGTGTATTCGATATGCCAAAACCAGTCAAAACAAGTCTCACAATGGAGACGTTACTGGTGTCTGCTCAAGCAAATTGATGAACAAGAGGACGACAGTGCTACAGTGCTACAGATACTAAATGTGTTTTCAGAATGACTAATTTTGTAACTTTAAGACATTGTCTTCAAGCAGCATTCATATTGTGATAAAGTCAATATGATCCTAATATCTTAGATAACTGATTGTAATATCTTAGATAGATAGAATTGACTATTCTATTTAATCGTATTTAACTGTGAAGTTCTTTTCCCTACCTAACAGTTCATGATCCCTTCATTTATTGTTTCCTTTATGTTTAAACAAGTTATTATAAATTATATTTAGACAATTTTAAGACAGGTACAATGAATTAATATTGCTGAATATAAATTATTGCTTTCCATCACTAAGAGTGTCTTTAATTTTCTCTTTATCATAAAAAACATTTTCACTGTGTATATAAATCCTTTAAAAGAAAATACTGAATTCTCTTCTTTATGCAGTTGAAACACAGGTCTTCATTTCCTTGAGTTTTCTATTCTTTTCAATGAGAGAAACTTTGTCATTCAAACTGCTACATGGTATGCACTTTTCCTAATTTATTTTATGTTTTTTCTTTAGTTTATGGGAACTTGGAGTGGGTGTATTTGAATTCATATTATTAAGGGTTCATTCTGTATCTTGACTCTGTAGATTTATATTTCTACTGAATTTGGAAATTCTCACTCATTATTTTTTCAAGTATTTTTCCACCATACCCTCACATATTTATTTTCATTTCAGAATTATAGTGACATATAAATTGCATTTTTTGTCCATAATCCCATGACCTGAATATTCTCTTCATTTTGGGGATCTACTTACTTTGTATTGCTCAAATTAGGTACTTCTATTTTCAAACTCATGGTAGGATGCGTGCCTCTGTTATTTCCATTTTCATATCTATTGAAAAGCATATTTTATATGGTTTCTATGCTTTCAGTGCACATTTAATTCTAAACTTCCAACTTAGTTCTTAATATCTTCCAGCTTTTTTTCCTCTGAGACTATAATTTTCCTTTGTTTCAAGCATGTTCTAAACTTCTTTATGATGTTTTCAAATCCTTGCAAAAAGTCTCAGATATATGTCAATTTGGTTCAGGTACTTTGATGATATTTTTCATTCTATTTAAGAACATTTGCTTTCTTGGAATAATGAATTATTTTATTGAGACCTAAAAGTATTGGTGTTGTCAATAGCCAGAATCTGGAAACAACTTGAATGCCCAAGAACAGGAATATAATAAAGAAACTATGGTACATCTATACAGTGGAATACTACACAACTGTTAGAGGGAAATGAAGTCATGAAGTTTGCCCATAAATGACATGGAGAGTATCATGCTTAGTGAAATGAGTCAGAAGGAGTGGGACAGATATAGAATGACTGAATTTATTTTGTGGGATATATAAAAAAACAGTATAATACTTATTGCCAATGCCAGTAAAAAAGGGTCAGGAAGACTGGTCAAAAGTTGGACAATGGTATGGGAGATGGATGATAGTTAAGATAGGGGAGGACCCATTATGACAACACTAGTTGGAAATGATCACTCTGGACAAGAACTAAGTCTTTTAAGAAGGTAAAAAGGATATACAGACAACCTTTCAACATTTGTATTGCAAACCATGACGCCTAAAATGAGAGAGAGAGAGAGAAAGAGAGAGGTGCCTGCCATAGAGGGAGGCTGCGGTGGGGGGTGGCTTGAAGGGGTGGGAGGGAAACTGGGGACATTGGTCCTGGGAAATTGCATTGGTGGAAGGATGGGTGTTGGAGTATTGTATGACTGAAATGCAACCATGAACAATTTTATAATGCTCTATCTTATGGCGGATTCAATAAAATAAAATAAAATAAAACAAAATAATAGTGTTGGTGTTGTGAGGCTGTATTTCCCTTCGATCTATGTTTAAAGAGGTATCCTCTGTAATTAGCTGTTGTGGTTTGCAATAAAGGTGTTGAGTGGCCGCTGTGCTCAGTCTCTAGCCCTCATTCAGCCCGCAACTCCCTTCCCCCACATGGGGGGAGATGGGATTGGGGAGGGTGGGAGGGACACTGGGTTTACGGGTGGTGGAGAATGGGCACTGGTGAAGGGATGGGCTCCCAAACTTTGTATGAGGGAAGTATAAGCACAAAAGTGTATAAATCTGTAACTGTACCCTCACGGTGATTCTCTAATTAAAAATAAATAAATTAAAAAAAAGAATCACCATATTAAAAGATTGGAAAGATGAGTAAGCCACACTTCCAAAATAAGTTTTTAAATATAGACATAGATACCTCTGCAGAGCCGGTGGATGTGGAACGAGCGGGAACCAGAGACAGCTTTAGGAATTGGGGTTCCAGCAAGTGCTTGCACCCATGTATGGAGACTGTGAACTAACTTTGGCTACATGCTGTTCCAGGAAGGGAAATGATTCATTCTCAAACTTAAATCTTCGCGGACTTAATTACTATAATACAGAAATTGTAAACTGCGCGGCTGCTACCGTGGCCGCGCGACATTTTATCTCTTCATTCTCATCAGTGGAAAACTTATTATCAAATATTTCCCTGTTAATAGAGCTGTATTCTTAGGGGATAAATTCCAACAAAAATAGTGAGTCTGTTTTGAAACTCTAACAACAATAGTGAGTTATGTGTTGAAATCTAGAATGTAATCAAGGTAAAGAGAAAAGGAAGTGAAATTATCACTCAAGTATGGGGTGGGTTGGGGGGTGAGGGGTGGGATCTATACCTTTTTGTTTGTTTGTTTGTTTTGTTTTTGCTTTTGTTTTTGTGTTCATTGGTGGTGGAATAGGGGCACTGGTGAAGGGATGGGTGTTTGAGCATTTTGTAACTGAGATATAAGCCTGAGAAATTTGTAACTTTCCACTTGGTGATTCAATAAAATAAATTTTAAAAATAAATAAATAAATATAGACAAATAAGTTTCATTTAGAAAATTAAAAAAAAAGAGGTATCCTCTGAAACTCTACTGGTGGATAAAGGTAAAATTCTGCCTCACCAATGTTAGACAAGGATGAAAATCCAGGATTTCCTCTCTGCCACCAACAGGGATGTTTCCTCATTATCACTGAAAGAATTTGAGTTCTAGCTCCACATTAAGCCTCTGAGAATACTATTCTACATAAAGAGGGAGGGACACCTTAATTTCTGGGAAGTATCCAAAGATGCCTGTTATGCGTTTTTGAACCAGAGAAGTTCCACTTCTCAATTGCCATTATCTCCCAGTACACATATACACATTCCACCCAGAAGAGATAGGGAAAGAAATATAAAGCCTGCAGTGTGCTGGGAACAATCTTCATCAACTCAAAACCAGACAAGGTACATTCCCAATTGTGCATTTTAATAACAACTGGGTAGCTTGTCATTGAGTACAGTGGACTTTTTATTTTGTACTGTTTTCTCAGATAAACAGGCATTAAATATTTATAAACACAAAAGTTCCTAAAAATCTTTCCCATACCAATAAAATTAATTAAGATTTTAGAAGAGTTGAGTTTTGATACTCCAAGTTGCAGAACAAAGGCACAAATCTGCTGTTCTTCAATCTACATGAATTATGACATGAAAAAACAAACTCTGAGCTAGAACTTCAATTCACAGTTGTGTAATAAAACATGTAAAATGCTTAAATTCACCAGGAAGGAAAGCTTACTTAAGTGATCCTTCTACGGAATGTTCACATTATTTTAATAACCTTTCTAAGTGGCCATCAAACCAGCAGATTTTTAAAAAATTTTATTGAATCACCGTGAGATAGTCACAAGCTTTCATGTTTAGGTTACAATTACACAATGATCATAGCAGATTATTCTTGGAAAGAATATCTTCATTCCCTTAAATGTATCGGGTGTTTGTTATATAACTAAAAAAATTTTTTTAATTGAATCACCATGTGGAAAGTTGCAAAGCTTTCAGGCTTAAGTCTCAGTTACACAATGCTCAAACACCCATCCCTTCACCAGTGCACATATTCCACCACCAAGAACCACAGTAACCCTCCCCCCACCCCCCCAAACCCCTAGCCCCCCACCCTGCCTGTGTAGCTGATAAATTTCACTTTACTTTCTTTTTACTTTGATTACATTCAAAATGCAAACAAAAAATTCACTATTATTGTTTCAAGATCCCCACCGCCAAAGTCCGACATGCTGGAAAGGAAGCATTTGATAATTTGTTTTCCATTGCTGGCAATGAAGAGATAATGAGGTCGTGTGACCACAACAGTGGCCGCGAAGTTTTGAATTTTTGTATTTTAGTAACAAAGTCCAGAGATATTTCTGCCAGAAGTTGCATCATTGCTAGCTCCTACCTCTCTGCTACATTAAATTCTACATATGAGTGCAATCTTTCTATGTCTGTTTCTTTCTGACTCATTTCACTCAACATGATAGTTTCCATGTTGATCCACCTATATGCAAATTTTATGAATTCATCTTTTCTAACAGCTGCATAGTATTCCATTGTGTACAGGTACCAAAGTTTCTTTAACCAGTCATCTGTTTTTGGGCACTCTGGTTTTTTCCAGATTGTAGCTATTATAAACAGTGCTGCAATGAACATAGAAATACAAATGTCATTTCTATTATACCTCTTTGCCTCTCCGGGACATATTCCCAGGAGTGGTATTGCTGGGTCAAATGGGAGCTCAATTTCTAATTTTTTGAGAATCATCCATATAGTTTTACAAAAGGGCTGAACAAGTCGACATTCCCACCAGCAGTGTAGAAGAGTCCCTTTCTCCCCACATTCATGCCAACACCAGCTGCTTTTGTTTTTTTAGATGTGGGCCAGTCACTGTGGTGTGAGATGGTATCTCATTGTTGTTCTGATCTGCATCTCCCTAATGATTAGTGATGTCGAGCATTTTCTCATATGCCTCTCAGCCATTCGAATTTCTTCTTTGGGGAAGTTTCTTTTCATTTCATCACCCAATTTTTTGATCAGATTGGCAGTTTTCTTCTTGTGCAGTTCAAGCAGTGCCTTGTATATCCTTGATATTAACCCCTTATCGGATGGGTATTGCATAAATATCCTTTCCTATTCTGTAGGGTGTCTTCGTACTTTGGTCACTGTATTTTTTTTAATTGAGTCATCATGTGGAAAGTTACAAAGTTTTCAGGTTTAAGTCGCAGTTAGACAATGCTCGAACACCCATCCCTTCACCAGTGCACATATTCCACCACCAAGAATCACAGTATAGCTCCACCCCGCCCCCCCACACCCCTAGCCCCCCACCCCGCCTGTGTAACTGATAAATTTCACTTTACTTTCACTTTTATAATATTCAATATTTCAACAAAACTCACTATTATTGTTTGGAGTTTCTCCCCCCTAAAGTCGGACCTGCTGAAAAGGAAGCATTTGATAATTTGTTTTCCATTGCTGAGAATGAAGAGATATGAGGTCGAGTGACAGCACTAGTGGCCTCACGGTTTTGGGTTTCTGTATTTTAGTGTTTTAGTAACTAAGTCCAGAGAAATATCTGCCAGAAGTTGCATCGTTGTCAACTTGTACTTCTCAGTTACATTATATTCCACATATGAGTGCAATCTTTCTATGTCTGTCTCTTTCTTTCTGACTCATTTCACTCAACATGATACTTTCCATGTTGATCCATTTATATGCAAATTTCATGACTTCATGTTTTCTGTCAGCTGCATAGTATTCCATTGTGTAGATGTACCAGAGTTGCTTTAAAGAGTCATCTGTTTTGGGGCACTCTTGTTTTTTCCAGATTGTGGCTATTGCAAACAGTGCTGCAATGAATATAGAAATGCAGATTTTATTTCTGCTATACCTTTTTGCCTTTTCGGGATATATTCCCAGGAGTGGTATTGCTGGGTCAAATAGAAGCTCAATTTCTAATTTTTTGAGAATAGTCCATATTGTTTTTCAAAAGGGCTGAACCAGTCAGCATTCCCACCAGCAGTGTAGAAGAGTCCCTTTCTCTCCACATCCATGCCAACACCGGTTGTTTTTGTTTTTTGGGATGTGGGCCAGTCTCTGTGGTGTGAGATGATATCTCATTGTTGTTTTGATCTGCATCTCCCTGATGATTAGTGATGTTGAACATTTTCTCATGTGCTTCTGAGCCATTCGGATTTCTTCTTTGGGAAAGTTTCTGTTCATTTCATCACCCCATTTTTTGATCGGGTTGGCAGTTTTCTTCTTGTGGAGATCAACCAGTGCCTTGTATATCCTTGATATCAACCCTTTATCGGATGGGTACTGCATAAATATCCTTTCCCATTCTGTAGATTGTCTTTGTACTTTGGTCACCGTTTCTCTTGAGGTGCAGAAGCTTCTTAGTTTGAGATAGTCCCATTTATTTATATCTGTTTTCACTTGCTTGGCCAGTGGTTTGTCAGATTTGAAGATACCAGTGTCTTCAATGTCGGAGAGGGTTTTGCCAATCTTGTCTTCAATGTACCTTATGGATTCTGGTCTGATGTTGAGGTCATTAAGCCATTTTAGTCTGACTTTTGTACATGGTGATAGGTAGAGGTCTAAGCCCATTTTTTTGCATATATCTGTCCAGTTTTGCCAGCACAATTTGTTAAACATGCTTTCCTTGCTCCACTTCACATTTCTTGCTCCCTTATCAAAGATTAGATGGTCATATATTTGGGGTGGTGTGTCAGAATATTCAACCCTGTTCCATTGGTCTGCAGCTCTAACTTTGTTCCAGTACCATGCTGCTTTAATTACTACTGCTTTGTAGTAGAGTTTGAAGTTGGGTAGGTTGATTCCTCCTATTTTCTTTTTCCCAAGAATTGATTTAGCTATTCATGGGGGCTTATTTTTCCATACAAATTTCAGGAGTGCTTGTTCCATGTCTTTGAAGAATGTCAAGCTTATTTTTATAGGGATCGCATTGAATTTGTACAATACTTTGGGGAGTATTGCCATTTTTATATTATTTCTTCCAACCCATGAGCAGGAGATATCTTTCCATTTCCTCGTGTCCTCTTTTATTTACTGAAGTAGCGTTTTGTAGTTTTCATTATATAAGTCCTTTACCTCCTTAGTTAAGTTGATTTCGAGGTATTTGATCATTTGAGGCACAATTGTGAATGAGATTGCTTTTATCATGTCACTTTCTTCTCTCTCATTATTTGTGTATAGGAAAGCCATGGACTTTAGGGTGTTGATTTTATAGCCTGCAACTTTACTATATGAGTCTATTGTTTCTTAGAGTTTCTTGGTAGAGATTTTAGGGTTCTCTAAGTATAGTATCATATCGTCTGCAAATAGTGAGGATTTGATTTCTTCCTTTCCTACCTGAATGCCCTTAATACCTTTTTCTTGCCTAACCATTATTGCAAGTACTTCCAGTACTGTATTGAACAGAAGTGGAGAGAATGTGCATCCTTGTCTCGTCCTGATCTCAGAGGGACGGTTCTTAGGTTTTCCCCATTGAGGGTGATGCTTGCCATAGGCTTGTGGTAGATAGCTTTAACTATATTGAGGAAAGCCCCTTCTATATCCATTTTGGTGAGAGTTTTCATCATAAATGGGTGCTGGATCTTGACAAATGCATTCTCTGCATCTATTGATATGATCATATGGTTCTTATCTTTTCTTTTGTTGATATGATAAATTATGCTGATTGATTTCCGAATGTTAAACCATCCTTGCATCCCCGGTATGAATCCCAATTGGTCCTTGTGTATGATCTTTTTGATGAGTTGTTGAATTCTGTTTGCTAATATTTTGTTGCATCCGTGTTCATCAGAGATATCAGCCTGTAGTTTTTTTTGTGGTGTCTTTGTTTGCTTTTGGTATTAGGGAGATATGACCCTCGTAGACACTGTTTGGGAGGGTTACTGATTTTTAATTTCCTGGAAAAGCTTGAGAAGAATTGGCAACAGGTCCTCATTAAATGTTCGGAAGAATTCGCTAGTGAATCCATCTGGACCTGGGCTTTTGTTTTTGGGAAGACTTTTGATTACAGCTTCAATTTCCTTGATATTAATAGGACTGTTCAGGTATTCCTGGTCTTCTTGGTTCAGTCTTGGGAGATTGCAAAAATCCAGGAATTTATCCATTTCTTCTAGGTTCTCTTGTTTCATGGCATACAGCTTTTCAAAGTAGTCTCTGATAATCTTTTGAATTTCTTTAGTTTCTGTTGTGATGTCTCCTTTTTCATTTCTGATTCTGTTTATAAGGGTTCTCTCTCTCTCTCTCTCTTTCTTTGTGAGTCTTGCTAATGGTTTATCAATCATGTTTACTTTCTTGAAGAACCAGCTCTTGGTTTCACTGATCTTTCAGATTGTCTTTTGGTTTTCCATGTCGTTGTTTTATTATGTTTTATTATCTCTTTTCTTCTGCCTGGTTTGCGCTCCTTTTGTTGGTCCTTTTCTAAAATCTTAAGCTATGAAGTCAAGTTATTTATGTGTGCCTTTTCTTCCTTCCTGAGGAATGCTTGCAGAGCTATAAATTTTCCCCTTAACATGGCTTTAACTGCGTCCCACAGGTTCTGGTAGCTCGTGTCTTCATTCTCATTTGTTTCCAGGTATCTTTTGATTTCTTCCTTGATTTCCTCCCTGACCCACTTGTTCAACATTGAATTGTTTAATTTCCAGGTGTTTGATTTGGTTGTCTGCATCTGTGTGTGATTAACTTCTATCTTCAGTGCATTGTGGTCTGAAAAGATAGCTGGTACAATGTCCATCTTCCTGATTCTGTTGAAGAATGTTGTGTGGCCCAGCACATGGTTTATTCTGGAAAATGTTCCATGTGCACCAGAAAAAAATATGTATTACCTTTTTTTGGGATATAAAGCCCTGTATAGATCTATTAGCCCTCTCTCTTCTATTTCTTCCTTCAAAGCCAGTATTTCCTTGGTGGTTTTTAATCTTGATCTATCCAGGGGTGATAGGGCAGTGTTGAAGTCTACAATTACTCTTGTGTTGCTCGATATGTCCTTCTTATGGTCTGTTAGCAGTTGTTGTAGGAATTTTGCTGGTCTCTCATTGGGTGCGTACACGTTTAGGAGTGTGATTTCTTCCTGCTATACATATCCCTTGATTAATAAAAAATGGCCTTCCATATCATTTCTAATCTTTTTCAACCTGAAATCTATGTTGTCCAATACTAGTAAGGCCTGCCCAGCTTTTTTGAGAGAGTTGTCTAATTGCAGGATTGTTTTCCATCCTTTGACTTTGAATCTGCATTTGTTCTGGTTATTCAGATGTGTTTCTTGCAGGCAGCATAATGTTGGGTTCAGTCTCTGAATCCATTTTGCCACTCTGTGTCTCTTAATTGGTGAATTTAGACCATTGACATTAAGAGAGATTATTGTTATGGGATTTTGTGCCATCTTTCTGTAAGGGTTTGTTGTGCTTGTAGGGGTTCTTGTTGTCTTACAATAACCCCCTTAGTCCTTCTTTTAGGTTTGGTTTTGAGTCTATGAAGTTCCTGAGCTGTTGTTTATCCACAAAATAGTGTATCATTCCTTCAAGTTTGAATGAGAGTTTAGCCGGATAAAGTATACTTGGTGAAGCATTCATTTCATTGAGTTTTTTCACTATATTGCACCACTGCCTTCTGGCTTGGAGGGTTTCCTCTGATAGGTCTGATTAGAGTCTAAGGGGTGCTCCTTTGTATGCGATTTCCTTCTTTGACCTTCCTGCTTGGAGTATAGTGTCTCTATCCATGACATCCATCATTGTAACTATGATATATTTTAGGGTCTCTTTTAGCTGGCACCCATCAGGCGCCTTGAATCTGGATGCCTGCATTCTCCAGCTCTAGGAACTTTTCAGCAATGATTTGTTTGACTGTGGGTTTTTTGTTGGGGTTGGTTCCCTGTCCTTCTGGTACTCCAATGATTCTAATATTGTTCCTCTTGAAATCATCCCCTAGGAATCTGAGTCACCCTAGAACTATTTTGAGGTCTCTTCCCATTGTTTGTTGTTGCCTGTAGGCTTCTTGCAGCTGATATTCAAGCTCACCGATTCTGTCTTCTGCTGCAGTCATTCTATTGTTGAGGGCAGTCACAGAATTTTTTATTTCATCTACCGAATCCTTCATTTCTTTTTGTAGGTTTTTTATTTCTGCTCTCATTTCTTCCCGTATTTTCTCGGCTGTCTGTTGTACTGTTTCTGTCAGGTCCTCCTTTATGTTGTCAATCTTTCCACTGATTTCATTGAACATCTTGAGGATTTCAACTCTGAATTCTTTATCAGAGAGCTCAAGCTTACAGGAATCGCCTATTGAGGTTTCTGGACTCCTTTCATTGTCCTCTCCTTGTGACGGGGATTTGCGCTGTTTTTTCATGTTGTTGTGGTGGTATGGAAGAGGGACCTTCAAGATCATTATCCCGGTTCCCTCTTGTTGCGAAAAAGGATTCTGGATGGTCTCAGTCAATGGTGCATGCCTTTTTATTTTCCCCTTCTAAAACATGGCCTCCCGCTCAGATGTTCCTCTAATCCTTATGTGAAGTCTTGTGTTTTATTGTCCTACTGTTTACGGATAGCTAGGATGTTACTCTTGGACATGACATAGGTAATAAAGGTTGAGATGAAACAACATATTGATGGATTTTAGGAAAATATCTGTGGCCCGAAAAGAGGCCACGCCCACTTTGCCTAGACCACACCTCCAACGATTAGGCCACGCCCCTTTCCCCACAATAGCACACACCTGTGCTGGAAGAAACAATGGTTCTGGTGCTTGGGGGTTGCCTGCCAGCCACTAGGGCAGCAGTCTGGGGAGAGAGGGACAGCTGGGGTGCTCAGGGTCCGAGGAGCAGGCTGGGCTATAACTAAAATTCATTAAATTTGTGTGATAAAGGAGGTACATAAAGAAACACATTTCATAAAGACCAATCAAATCACATGGGGTGATATACAACTTGAGGATTTGAGAATGTTCTATTTGAGAAAATAATGTCGAAAGTTATATCAGTCTTTGAGCTGAGATTTAAATAACAACCAACAGACGTCTATTCCAAAGATTCAGGGAAGATGAATGAAGATGAGTTACTTAAAGACAGAAAGATTT
Organism: Sorex araneus; assembly: GCF_027595985.1. Taxonomy (NCBI): domain Eukaryota; kingdom Metazoa; phylum Chordata; class Mammalia; order Eulipotyphla; family Soricidae; genus Sorex; species Sorex araneus. The sequence goes on from NC_073308.1 coordinate 16,616,614, forward strand.
TACTCTTTAGAATGGGAAAGATGACAATATAATTTCATGAGAGCACAGTTCCTCAGCATCATAAAACAAAAACCAGTAGCAAATTATCTTTGTTAATTATTTTTATACTTTTCAGCTTCCCAATGAAGCATACAATGTCCTTTTAACACCATACTAGCAATGGTTACTATGAAAGACTTGAAATTCCTATTGTGACCAAGTTTGTATTTTTTATTTGTTTTATAGAGTGCATGAAGTTTTATGGTAAATATAGTGCTTTGAACTTATTATCTTCAAGTTGTAACTTTAAGTTTTTTCTTTCATTAGACTGGGGTTTATATTTTTATGAAGTGCATTCTCAATTATTTTGAGATTAAGATATTATCAAAATTATTAAAATTAATATCAACATATAGTTGATTCTTCAAAGTAAATTTGCCCTTCATCCATGTTCAAGTATTAATATTATCTAAAAACGTTGAGACACTACATTTAAATATAGAGTTGCTTCTCTTGTGCAGGATATCCAGGCCCAGGTGGTGAATAGTTGCACTCTTTCAGGTTAAATATCGAAACTGGTTATGCTCTTTTTAAATAGAAAATTGTACAAATTCAATGAACTATTAAGGGTTAATATTGGACTAAGATACTTAGCATCAGGGCATTTATTACTTTTCACTGGATCTATCTGTCTTTTGCTATCCTGCGTTCTATGGAATACGGGATAATAATGTTTATTTTTTTAATTAATTTATTTTTAATTAGTGAAAATGGATAATAATGCTTATGAATAACAATCTATAATTCCAAGGCATAGACTCAACTTATTTTCTAGTATATATGTAATAACCCACATCCCTACTTTGGGGACCTTGCAAATTACTAATGAAACAGGACTTTGTTCTGTGCCAAAGACCACCCTAGTCATGTTTGTATTGATCACTGTATACAGCAGCATGAAAGTATCCCATTTTGAAAATATAAAGAGAATTTCTCTTTAATAATATCAAAAATTTATTTATTTTTTTGTTCATTTGTTTATGGCTTTTTTTTGTCACACCCAGTGATACTCAGGGGTTACTTCTGGTTCTGCACTCAGAAATTACTCCTGGCATTGCTTGGGGGACTAGATGGGATGCTGGGGATCAAATATAGGTTAACCGTGTGCAAAGTAAATGCACTACCCACTATCGCTCCAGCCCCTAAAGTCCTAATTTTATTTTATTTATTTTTTAAAATTAATTTCTTCTCTTATTGAATCACCATGTGGAATATTACAAAGTTTTCAGGTTTAAGTCTCAGTTATACAATGCTTGAACACCCATCCCTTCACCAGTGCACATATTCCACCACCAAGAATCACAGTATACCTCTCCCCTCCCCCCACCTCCCCAGTCCCCCACCCTGCCTGTGTAACTGATAAATTTCACTTTATAAAGTCCTAATTTTAGGGGAATATCATCTACCAGTTAAAGTTGGGGAACGGGGCAATTTTTGACCTTCAATAAAGAGAATTTACCTGGTCACAAAAGAAGTTTCTACTTCTAGTCTCAACTTGATCGAAATCACCAGGGGTGCACACATACAAAACTGCAGGGTCTGTAACAACCTGCCGGAAAAAGTCATCCATACACAGTTCCTTCCTGTGTCGGGGAAAGGTTATGCATTATGACTTCCAATTCATTAAAATCAGCTGCATAATTCAAAATTAAAGATGGAATTCCTTTGAGGGAATTCTATAATTTTCAGGACGTCCATTTTAATGCACCTTTCATCTCTACCTGCCAATTTAGTGATCCAGAGCATATGAAACAGTGAACCTGTTACAAACTCTGATTTACTTCATTAAACTCCCATCTGCCTATGCTGAGCTTTGGAGGGGCCCAGGCATTTGTAAAGAGTAAGTTTCTTATCTTAAAATGTTCATTTATTTCTAGGACCAAGTGCTTAACCTTAATCAAATATGAGAAATTTCTTCATGTATGTGATATATGATAGGTGTAGAGTTGGAAGCAGTAAGTATGCTTTTTTGTAAAGGTATGGTGTAGGTTTGTAAAGGTTTGTAAAGCATTTTGTAGGTAAGTAAGTAGTATACAGAATATTTTTCCAGCACAAAGTTTGGTAAAAGAGAAGATTTCACTTGATGTAATTTGTCATTCAATAGCTAAATGATTAAAATAAAATTCTCCTGTTAATGTTTATGGCCATTATTTTTCATTTCAAAATTGACTGAAACTGATTATATTAATACACCATCTAATTTAAATATTAGTAGAGCCTGACATATTAAAAATTAAAGGCAATTCTTACAGCTTACTGTTACTATGTTTTATTCAGAAATTTCACTTGCTGTTGTATCTAATAAAAAAGTAAACTACAGAGAGTTGACTGGACTGTAGTGATAACAGAGCGGGTAGGCACTTGCCTTGCAGGTGGCCGACCCAGGTTCGATTCCTCAGTCCCTCTCAGAGAGCCTGGCAAGCTACTGAGAGTATCCTGCCCTCACTGCAGAGAGAGCCTGACAAGCTACATGCGTATGCAAGCTACATGCGTATTCAACATGCCAAAAACAGTGAAAACAAGTCTCACAATGGAGACGTTACTGGTGACCATTTGAGCAAATCGCTCAACAATGGGTCGGTGGTGCTACAGTGCTAATGCTCAAGAATGTCAACTCTTCCCACCCTCAGTTAAACCTTTTTCATGATGCTAAAATATTAGTGAAAATGCTCAAACAATGGGAAAAAATTTGAGCAAATGAAAAAAAGTAAACTCACATTCGAATGAATACTATGAGCTAATTAAAAAGTAATGTATTTCTAATTCTATAATAGTTCCATTTACATGTGACAATGACTCCTAAATTTATATTTCCATTCTAGAAATCTCTCTTTTATTTATAATTTAATTAACATGTATTAAATGGTTACCAAGCTCCAAACACTGTACTAAGTGCTGAGAAATACAGTAATGAGCAAAACTTGCACTCTGTTTCTCTCACAAGCTTTGTTGGAGTCTAGGAATAAGTATACAATGACAGTGATAAGTACTAAAGTAAACACACAAAAGTTATGTTTCCAGTAGACTTCTAAGAGCTTTCCTTAAGAAGGGAGATTAAGAACTGTGTTTTTAGAGTTTGGGGAATGCAAAGGTAGGCAATTCATGAATAGTTAAATAAATGAGAAGCTGTATTATAAAAGTAATCAATGATAAAAATATATAGAAGGCAGCCGAAAAGTAGAAGAAATTAATTATAAAGTGATCAAAAACAGTAAGCAGGGACTGAAGATATAGCTGAAAAGCATGGAGCACATGGCAGCCATGTGTGAAGCTCCAAGTTTTTTTTTATTATTATTTTTTATTAGTGAATCAGGGCTGGAGCGATAGATAGCACAGCAGGTAGAGTGTTCGCCTTGCATGAGGCCGACCCAGGTTCATTTCTCCGCCCCTCTCAGAGAGTCCCGCAAGCTACCGTGAGTATCTCGCCCAGGTACAGTTACAGATTTACAAAATTTCATGCTTGCATTTCAGTCATACAATGATCAAGTACCCATCCCTCCACCAGTGCCCATTCTCCTCCACCAATGATCCCAGTATCCCTCCCAGCACCCCATTCCCTCCCCCCAACCTCACCCCACCTCTGTGGTACTAATCTAGAAGGCATTAAAACTGTGTTCAATTGGGTTGAAAACTTCTACTTCAGGACTTTAACAAGACTTAATTTGGTCTTTTGGTCTAACTTTTGCATTATATCATGAAATCACGAATTACAAAATCCCCATTAATCATTGATTTCTCAAGCGGGCTTAGTAACCTCTCTATTCATCCTTTCCCTGAGATCTTAGAAGTCTCTCTCGACTTGGCCAACGATGTCGCACTGGAGACATCTTTCAGGGTCAGAGGAATGAGAACCAGCTTGTTACTGGATTTAGCATATGAATACACCATGGGAAGCTTGCAAGGCTGTCCCATGTGGGCAGGAAACTCCCAGAAGCTTGCCAGTTTCTCCCAGAGGGAGAAGTAGGCTACAAGATATCACGCGGCCACTTTGCAGCCGCGCACTTCTGGGAGTTTGCTTTTAAGTCTCTGGGTGCTGGCCGTTGATGGAATTACACACACCTGGGTTCCTCTGCTGGTACCTTCATGCATGAGGCCTTTCTGAACATGTGGAGAGGGGTCTCGGGCATGGCTGTAGCTAGGTTCCAGTGGTCTTCAGCCGCCGGAAGCTCTGCTTGGGGTGGGGAGGGAAGCTGGAGCCCATCCCCTCCGAGGGGCCCCAGGGAAGATAGTCAGGCATGCGGGCAAGAGACTCTGTCTTTGCATTATATAAATGGTATAAATGCTTATTTGCATGACTCAAGTAGGTAGATGTAAGAAGTAGTTATCTTGTCACTGATTATGAATCACTAAAGTGGATAATTATTTAAAAAAATAACTGTGTGTTTAACTATCGACAAGATTCTTGTATGCCTCTTGGAAACACACCATAAACCAGTCTGAACATAACTCACTCCTTTCTAAGCTTCTAGTGCCAGTGTTGGCTCAGCTGCTCAAACAGGAAGAGTTAAGTCTCACTGTTGAAACTTTGCCATTGTGAATACACAACACGCTCCATACCTGGCTCAGAAAATACTTCCACTTACTCTTCAGTTACTTTCAGTAACTTTCAGTCCCATTTCTTAGTCCCCACCTCCTCTTCAAAGCACACTTGCATCATTCCTATGCAAATGTGCCACTATGCCACTACAGTTCTTAATATGTTTCTCCAATCACTCTGAAGCCTTTTAATCCATTCTCTACATTTTAAGCTAGTGGATCTCCTTAAAACATTAAATCTAGGGGCTGGAGAGATAGCACAGCGGGAAGGGCGTTTGCCTTGCACGCGGCCGACCCAGGTTCAAATCCCAGCATCCCATATGGTCCCCTGAACATGGCCAGGGGTAATTCCTGAGTGCAGAGCCAGGAGTAACCCCTGTGCATCGCCAGGTGTGACCCAAAGAGCAAAAAAAAAAAAAAAAAAACCCATTAAATCTATTCTGTCTTTATTGCATGAAATCCAGATGTGTCTCTTTTCCACAGACTAGGAACAGACTCTTCTTTGCCACAGTTCTCTCTTCACTGAACCACTGCTCAGCTATTTCTGTTACTGCACCCTTTGTCCTACCCCTCTCCTTACCTGGTTAATTCCCACTGCAGCTGCCCTACCCTGGCACTAACCAGACAACTCTGTAATTGTTCCTTTAATCATGTGCCTTTCCCACTATGTAATAATCCATGCAGAGACAAGAAAATTCATTATCTGTTCATCTTTGCATTTCCCCCTCCTAGTCAAGTTCTTGTGACATTTTAGATCACCAATAATTACCTAATAAATTTATTCATGCTTCAAAGTTGCACACTTTCCAACTCATCAGGCCTGGACCATTATGCTTTACAAATTCAGATGTTCCCTACTTCTGCTGATAGTTCCCTACTTCTGCTGATATGTTACACCAACCATCATAAACTAATACTTCTCAGTGACTAGTCAATGCTGTAGTGTTTTAGAATAAGACTTTTATAATAATATTTTGCATCTAATTAGCATTGAAGAAATAGATATTTCCAGATCATCGGAGTTCACGCTGAATTTGCATATAAACATGACAGGAGAAACTCAGACATTACAGAATAACCCAATCACATAAGAAAACACATTTTAATTCAAACTAACAACTTCTGAGTTATGCAAACATATTTATTATTTAATCAAATGACTTGAACATAATTTTTCCCTTAAATGTCAAAGTATAAGATTAGGATTATCTTTCTGAAAATTTGGGATGATTAATAATCACCCACCTGCTATGGCTTTTCAGCTGAACAATAAAAGAGCACAATGAAAGATGTCAGCATCAGTGTGAATTCCTGTGCATTGTAGAAAGGAGCACGGGAGGCTTGGGGGCCATGTTGTCTCTGTGAGTTGTGTAATTGTGCTCCAAACTACTTACTGTTGTGCTCACAGTCACCACAAACTCTCCCCACAATCCCCTTCTCCACACCCCTTGGTGCTCCATGGAAATGTCTATCCATATGTTGTAGTGACAGTTCCAGGAGTGACTATGGCTCTGACAATGTTTACAACTGAAAACTTGCACTCAATAACTTAAGAAAAAGCCTTGCCCCAATAAAGAGGAAAACAGCATGTACACTAGAATTATAAAGGAATGAAAGGCTTGACTGTTTTTGTTTCATTTACACATAAGGCACTTTTACCAGAAACAAAGCTGATATCCAAGAGGCAAAGCTCAACAACTATTTTTTTTTAATTTTTTATATTTTATTGAATCACTGTGAGATAGTTACAAGCTTCTGTGTTTGGGTTGCAATCTTACAATGATCATTCTAAGACTCTTATAGCCTCCCAAGACTGAACCAAGAAGATCTGGAATACCTGAACAGACCTGAACACCATCAAGGAAAAGCTCAACAACTATTACATTTGAAAACTGTAAATCAGAAATGAGAATCAACTGCCACAAGGTGGGCTGGGGGTTCGAGCCAGCATCGTAAAAGTGGCCTTGCAATCTAAAATCATGCCAAACAGTTTTTACAGTCCATGGGACAAATATGAAATTTGTAAGTCCCATATGGTTAGGATATGTTCAAGAGTCTTCTGCCCTTTCTCCCTAAACGTGAAAAATACCATGGTCATTTTCCAGTTCCACAGGTAAAGGGCATGGGGGTCACCGTTTCATTCCGACCAGTGAAAGGTGGAACAGACTGAAAAAAATAACAGCAATTCTTCTTGTCTCTTTCTCCACAATAAGGATAAACTGCAAAGAACTGTCCCCAAGAGCATGGCCAAACTCAGGGTCAAACTCGGGGAACTTCAGCTATAGAAAGGAAGCATAAGTCTGCTTGGGACCCAATGCTAAGTCAGGAAATCCTCACCTGTGAGTGAGGCATTCTGGACAATCAGGATGAATATATCTGAGAACTTAAAACTCCCAAGGAACTTAGTTAGAGACTTCCCCCATCATCTGAAAGCAGAAAGTTCCTATTTGATTTTATTTGGTGTTATTAGGGGGTCTGGGAATGCTAAAAATGTCTGACCTATAAATTATTAGTAATAGAGTGTTCCCCCAAATTAGCAACGTGCCAAGTTGGGACATTATACTTTCAGATAGTGGGGGACTAGGGAGTACTCATGACAATTTGTGAGGATTTCAAGTCCATAGCCAGTTTCTCCCATTAAATATTGTGTAAAATTCCCTAGTGTTTCCAGAAAAGGGAGCAGAGAGGAACTATTTCAAATAATGAGAACAATTTGTTCCTCTTATCTGTTCTCAGGAGAAATTAGTTAAGCAGAGTCTAGTGTGTTGGGGAATTATCACTGCATAGCTGACCTGGGGAAGAGAAATGCCCACTAAGCAGAGTAAGGGGAGCACTAAGAAACACCTTTGAAGTCAAAGGCTAGAGCTTCACTAACAACTAAGACATATCACTAGTTTATGGAGCACTCTCCATCCCACACACCTACCCCCCACATTACTGAACCAGTTCCTCCTTTTACCCAGTATATCATTGGGAAAGTAAGTACTGACAGTTTAAAGAGACAATCATGAGAAGACAGAGAGAACAACAGAAGCAGATAAGCCATAGAAACAGAAATTACCATACTAAGGAATTTGAGACAGCTGTGATTAATATGCTCAGTTATTAAACTTACCAGGAAATAAACTTTTGCCCATCTTACAGATAATAATACAGACAGCACCTGTGAATAGAGGAGACATGAAAGCAGAGAGATGGAATTTCTGAGATAGAACCAAAAAAAATACGGGGGTGGGGATCAAAAATGCTGCAAAAAAACATTAAGAATGCCTTTGTTGGATAGCAAACAACCCATAAGAAAAAAAAGAACACTTAAGAGCAGAAAATCCATGGACTGTGGGACAATCACAAAAGATGTACTATATGCATAATGGGAATCACAGAAGGCAATGAGAGAAAGGAAAAAGAAGAAACATTTAAATAATAAGTGATTGAGATTTCTCTCAATTTGTCAGACAGCAAAACTACATATCCAGGGAGTTCATACTATATAAAGTATGACAAATGCCAAAAAGACCCATAACTAACAGCATTCTAAAATAACAAAAAAAATTAAAATCAAGAAATAAAGTTCTGAAAAGAGTCAGAATTTTTTTTTTAAAATCACCATCCCTATAGAGGAATGAAGATAAAAACTATATTCGGTTTCAGAACCTGTCAATAAAAGAATCATGGAATGAAAGGCAAGTTTTGAGGGAGAAAAACTCACCATCCTAGATTTCTGTACCTTATAGAGTTGTCTGAGACGTAACAGAGAAATAAAGATTGTCAGATGAACAAAACTTGGAGAAATCTGTTAATAACATTGGGGTTGGGGTCCACATCCAGCAATGCTCAGGCTTACTCCTGGACTGGTACTAAACATTCCAACACTCATGGTGGTGCTCATGGGACTACATGCAGTACTGGGAATTGAATTGGAGTCTGTTCTATGCAAGGCTTTACCTCTGTACTAGCTCTCCAACCCCCAGAAGAAATCTTTTAAAAAATTAAGAGAAGAAAATATTGACCAGGAACTAATATCCACATGAAGAAGGAAAAACAATCAAAGAAGCAATAGATTAAGATTAAAATATTCATGCTCCCATAAAGGGAAATTTAAAAAATAATAAAATAGTATTTTATAGATGCAATTTAGAATTCTTGATTCTTAGATTTAAATTGGTTCGTTACTTTGAAAAACTAAAACACGAAGTAGCCAGACTGGGCTCACTATTTTCCATCCTGTAGCTTTCTGTGATGAGTAAGCATGTATCTATGCCTTGTGAAAACATCATGCTTGTACAAGTGCAGAGGGGATTCCATACTTTTCTCCTCTGTGCTTCCAGGATGTTGAAATCTCTGAAAATGCATCTAATGTGGAGCTTTTATTGACAACAATGCCTCTGGGACAGCTTTCCTCCATTTATTACAACAAATGTTCTCATTTATGAAAAGTTTATTGTGTTGCCTGTACAAAGTCTGTCGAATGGCAGGAATGACCTATCAAAATCTCCTCTAAGAATCAGATTCTTCTTTCTTTAATCCTATCTTTCCCCTAAAAATATGTGTATGAAGGGTTGGAGCAATAGTACAGTAGGTGGGACATTTGCCTTGCACAAGGCTGACTCGGGTTTGATCCCTCATATCCCATATAATCCCTAATCACCACCTAAAGTTATTTCTGAGGGCAGAGCCAGGAGTAGACAATGAACATCGCCAGGTATGGCTCCAAACTAAAAAAATCTAACACTTGAACTTTGGTATTTAAAAAAGTATCTTTTAATACTGCTAGATACTGAAATAAACAATTGGAATCTGTGAAGAGAAGACTATCTGTATAAACAAAGTAAAACTAAAGGCATTTCCTTTTTTTGGGTATTGCTTAATCATTTAATATGACCACTTTTCCTGTCAAAAAATGAAAATTGGCTCACACTTTTCCGTGTGGACATACATTTTATTTTGACTTTGTTTTTTAGTCATGATTTTCACCAAACAAGTTAATATGTAAGTTAAAGTTTTCCAAAATAACCAAGATGCCTTTACAAAGAAAAATAAATGTTAATTTTATTATGTGCTCTGATTTGATTGAAATTATAAACTGATAATATTATATAGTAGGATAATAGGCTAATTATGAACTATTAATACAATCTTAGCCTAATAATATAATTAATGGCACATGACAATGGTAACGGAATCATTAAAAGCATTTAAAATCTGTGCATTTATAAACATAAATGAGTGTTATGTTTTTAGAAAGACATTCCAATAAATAATAACTCAACTGGGGAGGTGGAGCCACATTCATCTGTGCTCGGGGCTTACTCCTTGCTATATGCTCAGCAATCACTCCTAGTTACACTAGAAGAACTATATGCAGTGCCAGATATCAAACCAGGATCAGCAAGTGCCTCCCTCCTGTACTATCTTTCTAAACACAACCTTAATATTTTAATAGCACTGTAGTACTGTTGTCCCATTGCTCATTGATTTGCTCGAATGGGCACCAGTAACGTGTCCATTGTGAGACCTGTCCTTACTATTTTTGCATATTGAATACGCCACGGGTAGCTTGCCAGGCTCTGCCGTACAAGGCAGGATACTCTTGTCAGGCTCTCTGAGAGGGACGGAGGAATTGAACCCAGGTCGGCCGCGTGCAAGGCAAACGACCTACCCACTGTGATATCGCTCCAGCCCAATATTTTAATAAAAAATAATTTTTACTTGCAGTTAATTTTAACATTGGAATTATAAAAATATTTTCATTTTATGTATATTTCAAAATTTAATTTACTTTGTCAAATTCTACTGCATAGAATGTATTATTGAGTCAAGATAAGATTATAAATACAAACATACATATCAGGTTTCTTGAATTTTTTTTAGTCATTTGTGTTCTTGGAGATTGGGGGTAAGTACTCGAGGTGATCTCCAAAAGTATGTGAAAAGAAAAAGTTATGTATTTAAATTATTAATCAAGAGAGTAAAATCAGGTAAGATAAAGTTTAAAATATCTCAATTTTTATCCATAATATTTTATTTTCTTTTTCTATCTTTATTAACAATTTAAAATTCACTTATTCAGATTATTCCACTTTTTTATCTTTAACAATAAACTTGCTTAATTTTAGAAAATTTTGTTTGATAAATTTATAATTTTTCCTGGAACAGATTGTATCAAGAGCATACTTAATCTGTATTATTTTTCTCTTAGTAATTCAGAATCAAAATTTTATTCCTGAAGAATTTAATAGTCTAGTGTATTGTTGATTGGTAGGATGCTTAAATATTATAATGAAAACACGTTTAGTTTTCTACTTCCTCAGAGGAGAGCATGAGAATGGAAACATTCTCAATCTTCACATCAGTTTATATTATATTCTAGTAAATAGTGAAAATCCATTATTGTTTTTCTGATCCTCTTAAAATATTGAGTACTGAGGAATATTTTCCCCAAGACCAGTTCAAACACTTAGGAATATGGAGTTCACTCGCTTGATCTCTTTTAACAACTTAACTTTGCCATTACTTTAATCAAAACTACTGGCTAAATTACATGTATCTTTCAGGAATTGGAAGGAAGGAAGGAAGGAAGGAAGGAAGGAAGGAAGGAAGGAAGGAAGGAAGGAAGGAAGGAAGGAAGGAAGGAAGGAAGGAAGGAAGGAAGGAAGGAAGGAAGAGGGAGGCAGGGAGGAAGGGAGGGAGGGAGGGAGGAAGGAAGAAGGGAGGGAGGAAGGAAGAAGGGAGGGAGGGAGGGAGGGAAGGAGGGAGGGAGGGAGGGAGGAAGAAGGGAGGGAGGAAGGGAGGGAGGAAGGAAGAAGGGAGGGAGGAAGGGAGGGAGGAAGGAAGAAGGGAGGGAGGAAGGGAGGGAGGAAGGAAGAAGGGAGGGAGGAAGGAAGGAAGAAGGGAGGGAGGAAGGGAGGGAGGAAGGGAGGAAGAAGGGAGGGAGGAAGGGAGGGAGGAAGGGAGGAAGAAGGGAGGGAGGAAGGGAGGGAGGAAGGGAGGAAGGAAGGAAGGAAGGAAGGAAGGAAGGAAGGAAGGAAGGAAGGAAGGAAGGAAGGAAGGAAGGAAGGAAGGGAGGGAGGGAGGGAGGGAGGGAGGGAGGGAGGGAGGAGAAAGGAAGGGAGGGAGGACAAAATTCCCTTTTATTTATTTATTTTTTGAGTGTGACCAAAATACTTTACTAAATAAATGTTTTTCTATTGAATATCTATACAGATATATGTATATAAAATAAGATCTAAGAGAAAGAAAGCATCATATATTTGTGTGTCAGACTTAGCATTGTTAGGATTACAAAGGGAGGAAGGAGGAAGAAGGCTTGGCACTATTATGTATTCAATATACGTAAGTTTCAAGCTAGAGAAGAAAGACAAAGATAAAATTCTAATGAAAGTGCTCATCTCCAACTCAAGTGACACCAGCATGAGGGGAATTATTCCTGTGCAATATATTGTTCATAACCGCCAACAGGAAAGTCTCTGATCTTAAACATGCTTGATCTGACTTAGAAGACCTGGCCCCAAAGTGGAGCATAGCGATTTACTCCTGAAGCTTTCTCATTTGTAGCTTCAGCTACCTTCTAGGAGTCATCAGACATCATTCAGGATATACCTATTCTATCTGTAGCACTAAGTACTGGGAAGATGTGTTCTAATAGGCTAAATGTAAGAACAGATAAAAACTCCTTTTTTGACTTCCAGGCTTCTGAAGAGAGAAATGAGCTCATTAAATTCTCTTCCCCTGGTCAATTAGCCATGCAATTAATCTCATTCAAGATTTTTAAAAAACTCCATCCCATGGCAAAACTTAGGACAAGTGCAATATTTTGCTCTTGGGCCTTGCCTGGAGCTGAGTTTTAACTTTATCACAGAGAGTTCTTATTGATGGTGACTTTGCTTCACTGATGACTGTCTCTGCATTATTCAAACTACACTTTCCAAACGGAAGCTGGTGGCAATGAGGATCAGAACCAGTGGTCTCATAATGCTGATCTCAGACGAAGGGTCTTCTCTTCTCCAAATCAGCTACTGCTGTTTGTATCTCGTACTAGCAAGGAAAGCTAATCAGCAGAGATATCCCTTTATTATTTCCATGAAGACAATATTTGTGTTTTTAAACTGTGACCTAAAAATTAAATCATTCTGGATTTTGTCATTGTTGTCAACAGAATTTTTTTCTAAATATAAAAGGATTAAATACTCTATCATGCCTGCAAGGACATAATCCTGGAATCTTTAATTTTTCAAATAAAAATGGATTTTGTCATGAATCTAACATGGTGATTTGGGTCCTAGTGAGCTGTTCTTAAAAATCCTGAGACTTACTCTTGTGGACAATGAAAAATCTACAGAAACGTTGGTTACACTTTCACTTTTCTCAAAGAAAAATAAGCATGGATACTATATTAAATCTCAAATTAGAAATTATGTTGACAGTCAGTGAGAAGGACAGAGCCCGCAGACCGACCTGTGTCCTCATTCTATGAGGACAGTTTGTTCACATCCACCAGAACAACAGACCGGGAAGTTCAATGAGTCCAGCAATTTTCCTAGAAATTCAGAAACTGGTATATTTTTGGGGAAGGTGGTTCACATCTGGCTGTGCTCACAGCTGACTCCTGGCGCTAAGCTGCTAAGCTATCTCCTCTGACAGGGCTCAGATAGGATGAGACTGTACAGGATGCCAGGAATATAACCTGGAGCACCTGTATGCAAGACAAGTGCCTTCCCTGATTTACTGTCTCTAGCCCCTAGAAAGTTGGATTTTAAAAATTATTTGAGAAAGCTTTTTAAAAAAATAATATAGTTTCTAGGATAGTAAACACAAGGATGCAAGTTAAATATCCAAAAGTAAAATGTTTGAAAAAAATGTGTAGTTTTTTTCAAAGAAATATAATGAAAACATTTATAAATATTAATGTAGAAAAGAATTCATGATAAAATTTGAATTTATGAACCAGCTAAAAGCAATATGTAGAGCATAATCCTTTAGATAAGGTTGATTCATCTATAGATAGGAATATAGAGCTACAACTGTAACAAGATAGACACAGATGATTTAGATATATTTGAATTACAAGAAAGTATATAAAAGGACATAAATGAAGAGTAGTTCTGATACTATCTAAAGGTGCTAAGGTTTCATATTACTTTTACTTTTTATAACTTTATTTTTCTTTTTCTACTGTAGTCATAGAAGACTAATGTATTAAAAATTAAGGTCAAATACAATTCAAATGAAAGGATGATTACAAGAAAACTGCAGATCACTTTCATGTTGGACATGGCACTATTAACAGATGATAAAATTTAAAAAGCTCAGTTTTAATTACACACAAATCAGGAGGTTGCTACAAAGAAATAATTTTCCATTTGAGTATAAATGTAGGTTGAAGGAATTTATGAATTGCAAGTTAAAAGTGTATAATTTGTTTTAGAGTTTAAAAAAATCTCTAAAGAATGAGATTAAAATACAGAAACAAAGACTTGAGAAATTACAGTCTAAATTTTGCTTTAAATTTTTATTTTAAAATAAGTAACTAAAGGTTGGAGAAAGAGTACAGCATGTAGGGCACTTGCCTTGCACATAGCTGGCCTGGTTCAAAAATGCCTGGCACCCCAAATGGGTCCTCAAGCACCACCGGGTATGACCCAAAAAATAAAAAAATATATAATATAGATATGTAACTTAAGACATGCTGACCTGTGTTTTCATCTGTGATTATAAAAATGATGCAGGATTCTATCATTTTGTGTGCTTTGAAAGGACAAGTACGAGATGGTATACTTCAATAAAGGACATGATCTTTTCTTTGATTTTAAATTTTCATGAAACATTTTTGCCCCATCATTGTTTATAACTCCTTTCAGACAAAAACAAGGAGAACACTACAAAATGGAAGAAAAATCAGACTAAGTGCCATTTGAGTAAGGAATCCTGACTTTTTTCCCTCTTTCCTCTCAATGGCTTTTAAAGCTTCATTTAAAATCTGAAAACATTTACATATCTGTATTTATGCAGCTCCTGATCTAGACAGTCTCCAGTAATATTTCCCAGTCTCCAGTTGGTCATTTGTCACTTTCAATTATGCTTCCATTTCTTCTGAGCAACTGGATTCGCCCTGATAAATCCCTGGATGCTCAAATTATAAGACCCGACAATAATGGTATCAGGGTTGAGGACCTTCATCACAGACTCATTTAACTGCTTCCATTTTGATAGCTTCTGGAAAGTTCCTAATCATCTCCACTAAGTTGGCAGCCAAATTCTTTGACACATTCAGGTAAGAAAATCACATAACAATCACTGAATCTAGAAGACACTGATGAAATTAATTTCATTACATTATATTCTAATAACACAATGACATTTCTCTCTTCTGGGTCATTAAACTGAAATACAGAGTTCTTCTGTTTCCATTACAGACCAGCAAAGATAATCCTCAGGTCCCAGCTCATGCTGCGGGGACAGAGTCTCCCAATCTGTATTCATCAGGGCCCAGAGGCCACTCCTGGAAATTCCCACCACCTGGGCCACAGCTGAGAGTGAAACCTGTGGCCAATGGCTGCTCAGGCCTTGCCTTGAGTGGGGTTGCCAGGGGCCCTGGCAGAGCACATAGGCTCCAGGGCTGTGCCGGTGATGCTTAAGTCAAGTGCATTTCTAGCAACACCTCTACCACCCCAAATTAAGTTTTGATGCTTAATTTCTTCAATTTTATGGAGAATACTTTTCAATTAATAAAGAGCAAGCATATATAGGAAAAATCCATTGAATGTAATTATAGAGACCCATTTGTTCACTTACCCAACAATCTTCTATTGTTTCTATTGTTCACTGAGAAAGAAGAAAAATATACTTTTAGTTAAAGATGCATGAAAAAAACACTAGCAGGTGGGAGGTGGGGTGAGATCTGCCTCGAGTCACCATCAGCAAGCTCAGCCAGGCTCAGGGCCTGGAAAGGCTCATGTTCCGAACAGTGACCAGGTGCATCAAAAGTGACTTATTTCAATTGTCACAGATTGCCAAAACAGAAATGCCAACAATCTGGTTTTGAATGGATTTTTTTTTGCACTTTTTTGGGTCACACCTGGCGATGCACAGGAGGAGTTACTCCTGGCTCTGCACTCAGGAGTTACTCCTGGCGGTGCTCAGGGGACTATATGGGATGCTGGGAATCAAACCCAGGTTGGCTGAGTGCAAGGCAAACGCCCTACCCACCGTGCTATCACTACAGCCCCTTGAATGGATTTTATTAAACAAGTGAATTAGTTTATCAATATAAGTTTTACAAAGTGGCACCTAGAACTTAACAAGGAGATGTGACACATCAGCACACGCATGGGTGCAGTATTTCCTCCTGTGTATTTACTGAGGAATGACAAAGGAAGGAAACAACAAATGGGTGGATCAACAAATAGACGAGGCAACATTCACTACTCAGTGACTGTCCTTCCTTCATGTCTACAGAGAGAGAGAGAGAGAGAGAGAGAGAGAGAGAGAATATATATCCTTTTCCACCCTCAGCAGAACTATCTTCAAACAGACAAAGAAGTACAAAAGGCATGGGTTAGGGTGGCATTGAACATAAGTGTTTTGTACAGTGTCTGTTAAGCCTTTACAGCAACCTACAAAATAGAGTGGTTGTTACCACTAGTTTACATGGAGGAAACTGAGGAATAGGGAAGACATTTCCTAAATGTCTAAAGTTACTCACTAGAATGGCAATGACTGTCAACATAAGTGTCAGAATTTGGGGAATTGCATTGTGTGCTATTTTTTGTACTTTGTTGTTTGTGTGTGTGTGTGTGTGTGTGTGTGTGTACACAGACAAGGTTGCTCCATCTGGCTAGACAATTCAGAGCTGGCAGGCTTCTGGCTTCCATAAGATGGTGAGAAGAACTATGTGCTTCAGTGTCAGCAGTGAAAAGCCAATGCTGGCTTTTCAGAGTTCGGCAAAGTCCCACTTTTGAAATAGTTAAACTCTACCTCAGTGGTTCCAAGTCTGAGTAAATAGACTCCTTGAAATGTCTATAAATTATTCCTTTCTCATCGATAGAGGTCAGCCTAGTCTATGAGAAATTTGGGGAGCCTAAATCTCTGATAACAATACTAAAGTCCTCAGACTATATTCACAGCTTCCTTGTTTCTTTAGGGGTAGCCATTCACTGTAATTCAAACAATGCTTCCTGTAATTTCTTTTGTCTTCTTGATAGAAAAATCATCTTTACAAACATCAGAACTTCAAGGTTCTTCTGTAATTAACTTTTCCAATAGAAGTTTCTCTATCTTGTTCTAATCAAAAAGGCATTGTTAAACAAACCTGTTAATTTATTATCAATGATAGATTGGGGATGGAGTCCAGATAAAGGTCTAACTGCAGGGAAAAACTGGACAGAAAATAGGTCAGTGACCTGTGCATGGTGGATGATCAATAGAACTCTGAAGAGCCGACTAAGGCATGAATTAATGACCTAATAAACAATTTACATGCATCCCATAGTACAAGACACTCCCTAAATGTGCCCAGTATCTAATTTTAAAGTATTGTTTAAAGGTAGGTACAATATTTTGCACTTATTTGCAGCTTTTTACCTCTGGATTATCATATATCTCACTTAGCATATCCAAAACAATTACCACGCCTCTCCATTGAGGAGAGAAAATGCTCATATATTTATTCTTCAATGGCATAGCATCTTTTCTCATTAATTAGAACCTAACCTTTCTAGTAATTCGTCCCTTGCTTAGAAATTCTTCAATTCTTCTGTAGAGTGGGAGAGAGGAGGAGGTAAGGAATTTTCCTTCAACACTGCTGACCCTTGTTCGAATCCCCAACATCATAGATGCCCAGAAATAGTTCTTGATCCTGGTTTGAATTCCCAGCACTATATATGCCCAGAAATAGTTCTTGAGCACTGCCAGGCATAGCCTAAAACCCCTATACCACATCACCCCCAAACAGATATGTAATTAAAATGACCACAGAAAAAGTATTTAATTGCTCTCAAGGTATTGAAATCAGTAGCATAAATTAAACAATTACAAACACTAAAAGACAATACTGGTCAAAAACTGCTGGTAATACAACAATCAGGAACACTTAATATGCATGACTGGTAGGACATTTCAACTGGTAACATGTGATGACTACTTCCTGGAAGTTTCTAAGCCATGCAATACACCAACAGCTCTGGAGGACGATGAGAAAATCACAGATAAAAAATGACTTTTAATGGCATGGAAAAAAATCTACACCTGTGAAAAGACCGTAGGCAGAATAATTTGGAAATTGCTTTCTTTCTACGTGTTATCTCTGTGTACATAAAGATGATAGTCTGTACTTTTAAAACAAGCTCCTAATGAAATAGCTGGATGATGCAGTTTGCCTCTGTCTAGTTATACAGGGAGACAAAAGCAGTTGCCTTACAGACCTGGGAGCCTCATTCAGTAATGCTAAACATTGTAGGTCATTTGATATTTGATTTTTCCTGTTCCTGCCTTCTCTTTTTCATTTCGTTTCCCTTCAATTATTGAAATTATTCCAAGTCATTTGAGGACTGAAGCAATAGCACAGTGGGTAGGGTGTTTGCCTTGCACGCAGCTGACCCGGGTTCGATTCCTCTGTCCCTCTCGAAGAACCCTGCTCTTGGTAGCTTACCAAGAGTATCCCACCCACATGGCAGAGCATGGTAAGCTATCCTTGGCATATTCTATATGCCAAAAACAGTGACAACAAGTCTCACAATGGAGACATTACTGGTGCACGCTCGAGTAAATCAATGAACAATGGGATGACAGTGCTACAGTGCTACATCATGACATAAAACATGGACTAGAATAGAGAATGTATGTATACAGATAATCTGCCTTATTTAATAAAGGAACTCAATAAAAATTATTGGGGTGCTTATAATTTGTGCTTATAATATACTTATAAAAATGTTAACATAACATTTGTATATTTTAAGTGATATATTTATTCTTTACATCCAACTCTTCAAAATATTATATACCTAATATAAATGTAGATTAATATTAAGAAACACAATCATATCTTTTAGTCTTCAGTGCTCATCTAAGCTTAATGAGCAGGAATAAAATGGTATTTGATTTCCTTTCCAATATAAAGCTCTTTTATACTGAAAATTTTACCTTATGTTAAGGCTTAAGTAGATCAGTACATTTGAAAATACTTTCATTAGTACAGTTGCATATATTTTTTTCTTTTAAGATTTAAAATGTCAAGATATGTATATTATTTGTTAATTACAAATTGTCAGTCTGAATCATTTGTTTGTATAAAAGTCATCTCTATTTGTGATATTAATTCGTGTCTACCTGGGGATCTTTCGAGTTTTGAAACAGAAAGTTCTTCAGTACTTTCAGGTGCTCACATCTGTAATCAAGATGTTATGACTCTGTTCCAGCATAATGCTCTACACACAGAAAGTATTTCATAAATATTTGTGGAATAAAAGTAACACATGATCAATCTTCACACTAGAACTATACAGGTGCACAGAAATCATGGATTTTGTGATGGTTATTCTATGCTGAACAGTCATCTTCACCGTACTCTGTCATGAGCAATGGGATAAATAATGAACACAGATGATTTATTCCAGTTAGCTAGTAATTTTTTGTTGCTTTATAGGGAAAATTAATGTGAAACATATTAGAAAGTTCAAATAAAAATGGATGTTGAGAAATAAAAGAGGACACTAGGAAATGGAGACATATTCCTTGTTCATGGATTGGGAGGATTAACATTGTCAAAATGGCAATACTCCCCAAAGAATTATACAGATTCAATGTAGTCCGTGTAAGGATACCTGAGACATTTTTCAAAGAAATAAACAAAACACGCCTGAAATTCATATGGAGCAATAAACCCCCATGAATAACTAAAGCAATCCTTGGGGAAAAGAAGATGAGTGGTATTACTTTCTCCAATTTCAAACTGTACTACAAAGCAGTAATAATTAAAACAGCATGGTATTGGGCTAGAAACAGACCTGAAGACCAATGGAACAGAGTTGAATGTTCTGACACAGCCTCTCAAGTATATGATCACTTAATCTTTGATAAAGGAGCAAGAAATGTGAAGTGGAACAAGGAAAGCCTCTTCAACAGGTGGTGCTTTGTAAACTGGACAACAACTTGCAAAAAAGAACTAAACTCAGACCTCTGTCTAACCTCTGTCTATCAAAAGTTAGATACAAATGGATTAAAGACCTCAACATCATACCTAAATCCATGAGGCACATGGAGGGAAATGTAGGCAGAACTCTCCATGATATTGAAGCTAAAGGCATCTTCAAAGGTGAAACATCACTGACCAATCAAATGGAAACAAATATAAACAAATGGGACTATATCAAAATAAGAAACTTCTGCTCAAAAAACAAACAAACAGCAACAACAAAAAAAACAGTGACCAAAATACAGAAAAAGCCCATGAATGGGAAAAAATAATTTACCGAATATCCATCAGATAGGGGCTTAAATCCAAGATATACAAGACACTGGTAGAACTTTAGACGAAAAAAAAAAACCTTCCAACCCAATCAAAAAATGGGGAGAAGAAATGAACAAAAACGTCCTCAAAAAAGAAATCCGGGGGTTGGAGCAATAGCACAACAGGTAGAGTATTTGCCTTGCACACGGCCAACCCAGGTTCAATTGCCAGCATCCCATATGGTCCCCGAGCACTGCCAGGAGTAATTCCTGAGTGCATAAGCCAGGAGTAACCCCATGCATTGTTGGGTGTGACCCTAAAAGTAAAAAAAATCCAAATGCCCAAAAGACACATTAAAAAATACTCTACTTCGCTAATCATCAGGGAGATACAAATCAAAACAATTTGATACCATTTTACACCACAGAAACTGGAACACATCAAAAGGAACAAGAATAACCAGTGCTGCAAAAGGGGAAAAAGGGACTCTCATTGTTTATGTGAATGCCAATTGGTTTAAGGTTTTTGAAAAACAATAGGGAGATTCCTCCAAAATCTAGAAATTGAACTTCCATCATCATCATCATCATCATCATCATCATCATCATCATCATCATCATCATCATCATCATCATCCCATTGACCGTCGAATTTCTCGAGCCATCTCAGTAATGTCTCCATTCATCCTAGCCCTGAGATTTTAGAAGCCTCTCTTAACTCACCCTTCCCAACGATGCCGCATTGGAGGATCTTTTAGGGTCAGGAGAATGAGACCCAGCATTGTTACTGGCTTTGGCATATGAATACACCATGGGGAGTTTGCAAGGCTCTCTCATGTGGGCAAGAAACTCTCAGTAGCTTGCCAGGATCTCCCAGAAGGTTAGTTTTAAGTCTCTGGGTGTTAGCCCTTGGTGGAATTACATGGCGCCGGGGCAGTTCCTGGGTGTGACCACCTAGCTACTGGAAAATGGGAAATCTGGGTGGAAGAGGCCCAGTCCCTATCCAAGCAGGCTTGGAGGTCTCAGCCCTGGTTCCCACACACCTGTGTTCCTCTGCCAGTACCTTCATGCGTGAGGCCTGTCTGAATGTGTGGAGAGGGGCCTTGAGCATGGCTGTGACTAGGCTCCAGAGATCTTCAGCCAAGGGAGCTCTGATCGGGGCAGGGAGGGAAGGTGGAGCCACCCCATCTGAGGGGCCCCAGGGAAAACAGCCAAGCTTGCAGGCCAGAGCTTCCATATGACCCAGCAATACCACTTCTGGGAATATATCATAGAGTTGCAAAAAATATATAGTAGAAATGACATCTACACTTGTATGTTTATTGCAGCACTGTTTACAACAGCCAGAATCTTTTTACAATACCCAAGTGCCCTAGAACAGATAACTGGTTAAAGAAACTTTGGTACATCTACACAATGGAATACTATGCAGTGAGAAGAGATGAAATCATGAAATTTTCATATAAGTGGATGGACATGAAAAATATAATTGTAAGTGAAATTAGTCAGAAAGAGAGGGACAGAGCGTCTGCACTAATTTGTGGAATATAAAGTAACATAATAGGAGACTAACACCTAAGGGCAGTAGAGATAAAGGGACAGGAGGATTGCACCATGGCTTTGAAGTTGGCCTCACATGATGGGGCTAGAGGCAGGTGATATAGAGAAGGGACCACTAAGTAAATGATGATTGGATAGATCACCCAGGATGGGAGATGTGTGTTGAAAGTAGACTGTGGACCAAACATTATGGCCTTTTAGTACCTACCTGTATTACAAACCATAACACCCAAAAGGAGAAAGAGGGAGTAAGAGGGAATGTGCCTGCCACAGAGGTAGGGGCTGGGAAGAGGTAGGGGTGGTAGAAGGGACACTGGAAATATTGGTGATGGAGATTTTGGGCATTGGTTGAGGAATGGGTGCTTGATCATTGTATGACTTAAACGTAATTTAATCATGAAAGTCTGTAAGTCTGTAACTATATCTCACGGTGATTCAATAATAAAATTAATTAATTAATTTAATTAACTGTTGGTTTATATGTATATAACCACGATATATCAACTTATTTGGGTCCTTCTAGTACTTAATCAACTGTAGATTTTCTTGCATTTTTTGACTCAAATATCTTGTTTTCATACATTGGTAGCTCTTTCTAATTATTTAAGTTTTTTCCCTTTTTTTCATATTGAGTTGACTATATTCCTCTAGAATGTTGACTAATATATATCCTCAGAATGCTGACTAATGGACACCTTGGTCATCCTCCCAATTTGAATGTGATTTGTCAATGCATCCTACTTTGTGCATTGTTTACAGGAACATAGATATTCTTTAATGCCTTATTAGCTTGGTTGTTTCTGTTTTTGCACCACATCCATTGGTACTCAGGGCTCACTCCAGGCTCAGGGATCACTTTTTGTGTGGTTCAGGGCACCACATGAAGTGCCGGGGAATTCAACCTGAGTTGTATTCAAGGCAAGCACCCTGTCAACTGCACTATTGCTCTAGCCCCTATTGCTTCATGTTTCAAGACTGCAATATTTTCAAGGAAACTGCATTTTTCAATGATCAAGAGTTCCTAACTGAGTCGGGCCCGTGCTCGGCTCCGGCCGGCCGGGTTTTCGGCCCGGGCGCCCATGCCCCTGCAGAGCCGGTGGATGTGGAACAAGCGGGAACCAGAGACAGCTTTAGGAATTGGGGTTCCAGCAAGTGCCTGCACCCATGTATGGAGACTGTGAATTAAGCCTTTGCCCCACGCCGGCTAACGGAGGAAAGAACCTTCCTTCTTGGTCTCTCTCCCCTCCGGGAGAAGGCGTGGTGTCCGACATTTTGTGGGTCCGTTGAGAAGGTACGAACTTGGTGGCGCGGAAAAAAAAAAAAAAATGTGTGCTTTGAACTTGAAACAGCCGCAGGATACAGAGCCAGCCCTAGTCGGCCCGTGCTCGGCTCCGGCCGGCCGGGTTTTCGGCCCGGGCGCCCATGCCCCTGCAGAGCCGGTGGATGTGGAACAAGCGGGAACCAGAGACAGCTTTAGGAATTGGTTTCTGGCAGAATTTTCCCAGGACTTTATACAGAAATCCAGCGTCCGCGCGACTTAACATTTATAATTGTCATCAATGTGAAAGGGTTCCATTTGAACAGGTCAGACTTGGGGGGGAAACTCCAAATAATAACAGTAAGTTTTTGTTGAAATATTGAAGGTTCTTAATGTAACAGCCACCTCTGGACTATGAGCTAAGCAAAAGCCCCACGCTGGCCAACGTGGCGTGGAGTACACCATACTATGAGGCGCAGGAAGGGGGATGAGGGGGAAAAATTAAAAAAAAAAAATGGAAAAGGAAAAAGAGAAAAAAAAAGAGAGAGAGAGAGTTATGTCAACTATAGTGAGTTTTGTGTTGAATTATGGAATGTAATCAAGGTAAAGAAAAAATGAAGTGAAATTCATTAGTTATACAGTAGGGGGTAGGGGGTGGGGGCGGGGGGTAAACTGGGGTTTCTGGTGGTGGAATTTGGGCACTGGTGAAGGGATGGGTGTTTGAATATTGTATAACTGACATATAAACCTGAGAACTTTGTAACTTTCCACATGGTGATTTAATAAAAATTAAAAAAAAAATAAAATAAAATAAAATAAAATAAAATAAAAAAAAAAGAGTTCCTAACTGCTTTAAAAGATTTTGTTTCATGAGTGCTGATGATGACTTAAAAATAGATTGATCAGGGTAGATATTTCAATGAGCTATCATTTTATTACAAAGTGCTTACTAACCTATTCCATGAGGTTTACAAAGATATATTGATCTAAATTTTGAATATTTTTTCATCACTATCACTGTAATCACATTTCTCATCAATTTGCTTGATCAGGCACCAGCAACATCTCCATTCATCCCTATTCATTCAGGGTTAGGGGAATGAGGCCCATGATTGTTACTGTTTTTGGCATATCTAATAGGCCACGGGTAGCTTTTTTCATAGAGAAAAGCTTATTCCATATGTTTTATAGATTTTAAAATAAATTTTGACTTTTTAAAGTACTGAATTGTCTTATACTATACTATTTTTTTAATTGAACACCATAAGATAGTTACAAGGTTGTTCATGACTGGATTTCCAACTATGACAATAATAGTTGGAAATGATCACTCTGGACAAAAACTTAGTTCTGAAAGTAGGTAAAGGGATATGCATGATAAATTCTCAGTACCTGTGAGTACCTGTTGCAAACATTAATGCCCAGAAGAAGAGAACGAAAGTGAGAGCAAGAGCAAGGGAGCGAGAAAGAGAGAGAGACAGAGAGAGAGAGAGAGAGAGAGAGAGAGAGAGAGAGAGAGAGAGAGAGAGAGAGGAAAAGAGACTGTTATAAAGGCAGGTTGGTGGGGGGTCAGGAGGGAAACTGGGGACACTGGTGGTAGGAAATGTACACTGCTGAAGGGATATGTATTAGAACATTCTATGATTGAAACTATATTATCTTGACTGCTGAGTTTGGAGTACCTTCTTAAAGTCTGCCTTTTTCTTTCAATTCTTTAAATACTTGATTTACTCTTCTTGATGGCATAGTTTCTCAGAAGTCAGATGTAATTCTGATCATTATTCCTCTATAGGTTTATTTTTCTTCTGCTTGGCTTATTTTAAGATGATTTTTTATTTCCTGCAGTTTGTATATACTATGCCTGGGCTTAGATTTTTGGAATTTTTTTATATTTAATTTGTTTTTAATTTTATTGAATCACCGTGAGATAGTTAAGTTACAATTTCATGTTTGGGTTACAATCACTCAATGATAAAACACCCATCCTTCCACCAATGCACATTCCTCACCACCAATATCCCCGGTATACACTCCCTTTCCCATCCTCCCCCTACCTCTATGGCAGACAATATTCCCCATACCCTCTCTCTATTTGGGGGCATTATGGCTTGCAACACAGACACTGAGAGTTCATCATGTTTGGTCCATACCTACTTTTGGAGATGGAATAGAGAAGGGATCACTAAGAAAATGATGGCTGGTGGAATCAGTTGGGATGGGAGATGTATGCCGAAAGGTTTTTGGAATTTAGTGTGCTTAAAGTTATTGGGTTTCCTTTGGATTTTTCCTTTCTAACTGACATTAATTTGGAATATAGTCCATAGTTATTGCTTCAAAGAGCTCATGTTTTTCTGTTTCTCCCCTTTTCTTGTTGCATTTTTGACAGTCTTTGCCACTGTTCCCTAATTCTTGAATGTTCTTCTTTCCAGTGCTTATTTCTCCATGCTCTCCCACTAGGAAGGCCCCCTTTGATGCCCTCAAGTTGAGAGATGTCTTTATCAAGTCTCACTTTTCTTCTTTTCTGTTAGTACATTACTATGTGCTTACTTCCTTTCATTTTGATTGCATTCCTCTATCATTTCAGTTGCTTACACTGTCCATCTGTTCTCTCATGTTATTTACTTTTCCCATACATTGTGACAAGGTTAGAGCACAACCATGAGCATCACTGGGTATAGCTCTGAAGGCCCATGAGCACCCGGAGGTCTTGGGGAATTCTCGAGTATCATAGACTCTTCCATCCCTCGCACCGAATCACTGACCTAGTTTCTTACAATCACCAATTGGGTCCCTCAGGTCTCCTAGGAATCATTAGGAGGACACTACCTCAAAACATATTTATACACATACCTCAATAGGGGCACTAACTTGTATAAAGTGCTTCAAATATTAATAATAGCATCATGCATCAAAAAGGACATGAAATTATTGACCTTGATTCACTAAATGTACACTTAATGGAGATTCTGTATTATGAACTGCCTATATGCTAGTCACACAATAATAAATCAATTCATTAATGTTATAAAAATAATATTTAATGGAATACATTTATTGTAAAAGCTGTGAGCCAACAGAAGACATAACTAGTGGCAAAGCTTAATGTCTAATAAAAATATGACACCGTTGGTCTATGACTCATAGTTCTGGACTTTGCAGTTCTAAAGGAACATTCTCAAAAATAACAGGAAATATCCACTTACCTAATGAAGCACTGTAGAGTGTGATGTTGGCACCATTCAAATTATTGAATGGTATGTAGGTTTATTATAGAAAATGCTCTAAGCTGGCTCTGCTGTTTATGACACTAACAAAAGTGCACACTGATAGTTTGACCGTAGTTAACTCATAAACGTCATGATCGATGTTATAAAGGGGTGAAAAATCAGAGCCAAAGAATAGGAGAAGAATTCACGGCCACTAATAAATTGCTCTGTGAATGCTTGGCCAACCTTGCAGGTAGTGATGTCATAAGATGATGAAAGAATAGCTAAGTAGCCAATGAAGTGCCAAGACTCGGCAGAGATACCCATCATGGCATCATTTTTGGCCTGAGTCCCTGAATGCAGCTATTAAAATAAAATGAAAAATCATAAGGTGGCATGTTTTCTATTGATGACTTTTCAAATGAGAGTCTGCCAAGTCTCAATATTTTAGAGAAGGTAAGGAAGTTCTAACCAGGAGAGGAGCAATTACAGAGAGACTGGAGAGGAGGTGAGATGATTATCGTGCATCTAATCAACCCCAGTTCAACTCCAGCTCAAAGTCCCACCACCAATACAGAGTTAGAAAAGTCCCAGAGAACTACGGGTGTGACTGAAATGTATGGCTCTCAAGAAAATAAATGAAGGAAAGGAGAAAAAAAGAGAATAAATAGGCATATCAGAGCCATGTAATCATGGCAGTTGACATAAAACGTGCAAACCCAAACTTCCAGTTCCAAGATTGTATTCTAAACCTATGAACTTACCACATGCTTATATATATATATAAATTTAAATGAATGGACTAGATATGTTTTATTAGAATAAAGATATTTTATTAGAATAAAGATAACAGCATGTGCTATAAAAATGACAGAGACACAATGTGTAGGACACTTGCCTTGCATATGGCGGACTTAGGTTCAATTTCCTGGCACCATATATGGTCTCCTAAGGTCCGGCAGGAGTGACCTCTGATATAGAGCCAGGAGTGCTTTTTAAGCACCACCAGGAATGGCCCCAAAGTACCACACCCATACACAAGAGAGTATTTGAGTAGGGGGTGAGATACAAAAGTGTGGCTACCAAAAGAATACATGGACAATCAGTCCATAGGATGAAATCAAATATAGGAAAAAGAAATTTGCAGAGGCAGAGAAGAATAATGCTTTTCTGGAGTTGAGGGTGATAAGAGGAAGAATTTGACCATAAAAGAACAAGTCAAAACATTTGGGGTGATGGAAACATTCAGTATCTTGATAAAACTGGTAGCTGAATGGAAATGTATTATGATAGTACAGCGGGTAAGGCATCTGCCTTGCACGCAGCCGACCTGGGTTTGATTTCTCCATCCCTCTCAGAGAGCCCAGCAACTACCAAGAGTATCTCGCCCACACAGCAGAGCCTGGCAAGCTACCTGTGGCGTATCCAATATGCCAAAAAAAGTAGCAAGTCTCACATGGAGATGTTACTGGTGCCCACTCAAGCAAATAGATGAGCAATGGGATGACAGTGATACAGTGGTTATGTGTCAAAACTAGTCAAAATATACAGCTTTAAATGGCTACAACTTACTGCATCCAAATTACACTTCAATACATTTGGTTTAATAAGAAAAAACACAGTAATTTTATAACATGTAACTAACTCTCAAGTTGGGAGAAGGATATTAGAATTCCTTACACCTGTTTATAAAGTTATAATTATTAAAAACAAGCATTTTACTTAAAATTAAAAACTTATGTGTTATAATGATTACTTATTATCCAGATGAAAAGTATCATTTTATAAAATGTGCTTGTTTCTTAAATGATTTCTGAGAGTTCAAAACCATGCAATCCTGCTGTCTACTTGGAAACATTCTACTCTGGTGGGGAGTTGTGAAATAACATCTAGTATTTTGAGTTTTGGTCTGCCCTAGATTAATCCTAAAACAAATTACTCAGGGTTTCACTTATTCCTGGTGAAGAAATGTGGAAAAGACCCTAACATTTTTCTGATACTTACACTCTATTATATTATTATGCATCATACACTAAAGTTAAAGTTTGAACATTGTCAACTCAATGCGAAACACAACCTGTTGCTAGTTCAATAGCCCTGAGAGAAGCAGCAGGGACACTCTATAGAAAATGCTTTAGGACGCAGAAGGCACAGTGGAATCCCTATGGGAAAGTAAGTGTGACTGAAAACAGAGACATCTGGGTTCTCTGGTAATATATTTCCATGAGCTATTCTTTTTGCCTTGTTGGGCATTTTTAAATTTTACAAATGAATGAAAGAAACAGTAGTTACAATTGACATGAATAGTTGATCTTGCAATACAAATAGTAACTAAAGATGATAAATTCCAGTTAATGATCAATTATTGATCTATTTGCATTAAATTCACAAGCTTTCACAAATCTCTGAAAGCGATGGTTAATATGAAGTGAGGCCAACAGGTACAGGGCTAAGGAAAGCTGTAAAGATGATCTAATCAGAGGGTCTTGCTGTAAAGAGGAGGCCTGCACCATGGTGACCAGTGCTGCCCAAGAGGACCAAAGATATAGGTTGGGCTACTCTAATCAGAGTGTATTAGAGTATTAATCACTTTTCTAGTTTTGAAAAGTGAACACTGTTTCTGAAAATCACAAAAATGTAACATTTAAATATTGTCCCTTCCCATGAACCATGAGCCTGTGACATCAACTTTACAATCAGCTGAACCATCATCCATATAGCAAAGTTCTTATAGTGACTGTATAGATTAAATTGCTTCTGAATTTATCATCCTGCTCCAACTTCATTCATTTCTCACTTCCACTAAAAACAGCTTCTCACAGGACCAACAACTGCCAAGTACTGGCATATTCTCAAGGCTTACGTTTTCATCTGTTTGTTTGCCAAATATCTGTAATATAATTCACAAAAGTCCTGTTTATTGAGTAATATTATTAATGAAT
The DNA here is from genome assembly GCF_027595985.1 of Sorex araneus. Classification (NCBI taxonomy): domain Eukaryota; kingdom Metazoa; phylum Chordata; class Mammalia; order Eulipotyphla; family Soricidae; genus Sorex; species Sorex araneus. The sequence goes on from NC_073308.1 coordinate 16,645,599, forward strand.
GGCATAATACTGTAAAATTGAAGACATTCTTTTTGGATTATATCCAGATCTTAAAAAGAACATTGGTTGCAATAGGAAATGAATGGCCTGCATTAAATATAATTTTATAAAAATAGAACAATATAAAAAGCATTTGTGTAAGTATGGTTTCAAATTATAGTAAGACAAGTTTTATATATTCATAATCCCCAAAGGTAACACTAATAATTTTAATAACAAAAATAGAATGTGTATTTATCAGTGCCTTTTAAGCATTCAATGATTTTTTAATGCCATAGGACTAATAAATCTTTAGAGTCTATTGACACTTTTCCCTTAAACTACAGGGCCAAAGTTTGTTAAGTGAATGAATTTGTTGCTTCTGCATTTCTATCTAAATTGATGCATTATCAAAATGTCTAGGAAGAAAATGACAAAACAGTCATTTTTAAACTTTTGTTTCAAGAAGGCACGTATGTGTGAATTAAGAAGCATTAAGATGTGTTCTCAAGGTAAATTACAGCTAATGATTTCACTCATTCATAATCCAACCATCACCACCTGAGACCAAGACTGAAAATCCCAGCTTGACTTCTGAAACCAATAATGAGCCTTGATTCACTTAATGGATCTATTTTTAAGGAGAAGCATGAAATCATCCAAGAATCATAAAATATCAGTTGAGTGCAATGAGAAAGAGAAAAGGGATGAAGGTTAAGATATGAAGAGAAAGAGAGGTTGGAGACAAGTAGAAATGTAGAGAAACTCAGAAAACCACACATGAAAGTTTCATAGGAATCTGGTTTGCAAATACTGGACAGATTCAGATAAATGTGAGCCACTAAATTCATACATTTAATTGGGTTACTGGCACACTTACTTTTACCAATAGTACAGAACACTAGGGTAAACAGAATAAAGTCACTTTAACTTTAACTTCAAGAACATATCCAACTGCTAAAAATTTAAACACAGAATTCTGACTGAATAAAGAGTGAATCAAGCAAAGTTAATCCAATTAATTTCCTTTCTGTGACAACATGATAAGCCATACAATCAAACAGACTAAAGCCAATCCTTTAAAAAAAAGTTTTTTCCTCATGATATACTAATCAAGCTGAACTCAAAGACTCCATATGCCAGAAATTGAAAAACTGTAAAAGATTCCTTTCCTTCAAAGCATTTATCAACTAGTGTTGAAAACGAAATCTGCAAGTAAAAAGATCAGCAATACAAAGCAGTGATCTGGTGAATAAGTTCAAATAAACAGTTGAATTAGAACATGAAGGTTTGGGCTTGAGCACAGAGGAAGAAAGAGATCAGGACATAACCAAATCAAAGGCTGAGTTAAAACTGAGGAACAAGACTGTATCAGAGATGTGCTAGAGGAAGTCTGCATTTTAGATGATACTCTTGGCTCAGAACAGAGTAAATTAGATCATATTAAGAATCTCAGAAAGTTCAGAGTTCGGTAAAATATTGACAGTGTTTGAAAAATGAGGTGTTGCCTGATTTCCTGAACTATACAGAGATGAAGCATTTTGTCAGACAGGAGTTTTAAGCCACAGAGCATCAGAAGTCTTGAAAGAATCTCTTCTTGGCCTAAGAGATGGTCTACTGGAGAAGGTGCTTGCTTGAATACAGTCAACGAGAGATCTATCCCTGGCCTCACTTAGGGTTCCCCTGAGCACTGACAGGTGTGCAATTTCCCAAAACAGCAACTACAAACAAACAAGTTTCTGGTGCTAATGCTACTGTGTTAAAAGCTAGGAAACACTAATATAGAATTCCAGGTTTATGAGCAAAGGATACACACATAAATATAGCATATTCTAACTTTGGAGAATTGCCTTTTTAAAATAACAAGTAGGTAATACAATGAGCTTCGTATGCAACCTGAATTAATAGATGTGATACAAGGATCCTCCTGACCTACCAAATGCCAACCAGCAGCCAAGGACAACTAAAAGTGCATATTCTAATAAACCCAAAATGTACCCAATCTTGAAATTATTGCTAATTTACAATTTTTACTTTCTGGATTAAAAATGAGGTAACCTTATATGTGTTTCTTGAACACGGGCACATCTTTGGAAAATTACTTGTTCATATAAGTCATGGATAGCAAGGGGACACACTACTTCCAATGGCTGTCAGAGGTGGGGACAGTCTTCCAAGACTGAGCCTGAGTCTGTGGTTGGCGTGAATGTTGAGTTAAGGTACAGGTAGATACCTGCTGGGAGAGAATTAGAAATTTGTTTGGTGTGAAGAAAATAGACACATTTTGTATGAGAAATAGGAGTAGTAATCATAGAAAATTGTGGTATATTTTTCAGAAGGACTTTCACTCTTGACCTATTTACAAATATTTTCTATGAGCTCACTCCTTGTGATGGTGACCCATTATGGTACAAAATTTTAAATATTTAGATAATAGAATGACAATTATTTCTTATACAGCTACTTACATGTTACTATTTGGGTGTAATGTTTTGCTTATAAAGGTCCTCAGCTATATACTTATGGATATTGTTCTAGTCTTTATGTTAATAAAATTATAGCTATGTTTTATATTTAAATTGTCAGCTGTTTTGACTTTTCTGCTTGTTGTAATTTCTTGCAATTTGAACTCCACTTACACAGAAAATATTTATTAAGGCTATCAGACTACCTTTTTTCAGTACAATTACTACAGCTGCTAGAGCTTTCTTTCACATCAATTGTTGTTGATGCTGACATTAGATATGTCCATCAATAAATATTCCTCCATTTTTCTACATAACTTTTCCCTGAAGATCCAGTTATGGTCCAACCACAACCATAAATTTTTCTGACCATTTAAAAGAAAATAAAGTAATATGACTCTTGTGTCATTTTACCACAGCGTTTCAAATTACTTCAAATTTGAAGTAATTCAAATGATATCAGCAATGAATAAACCTTGATGATACACATACATCAAGATTTCTCTGCAGAGACTTTTTGTCTTTATAAAAACCTTCATAGAAGAGCCTATATATGTAGGAATTAGATGTTTTTGTCTTGTTATACTGTTCAAAGACCCTAAAATTTGCTCCATAAAATAGAATGATGTTGAAACAGAGAAAGAAGAAAACTCATGTTAAAAACATATTAAAAATCATGTTAAAATATCTAATTTTACTTGTTATTTCTATGATGCTCATAAATAATTTTTAAATTCAACCTTAATAAAACTTCATGATCAATTACGCTGATCACTTTTCCCTACAAATTTTTTCTGAAATAACTCAATTTTAAGTTCATACCTTTTAAGTTAATACTCAGAAGGGGCTGGAGCAATAGCACAGTGGGTAGGGAGTTTGCCTTGCACACGGCCAATCTGGGTTTGATTCCTCTGTCCTCTGGGAGAGTGCTGCAAGCTACCGAGAGCATCCTGCCCGCACGGCAGAGCCTGGCAAGCTACCCGTGGCGTATTCAATATGCCAAAAACAGTAACAACAAGAATCACAATGGAGATGTTATGGGTGCCTGCTTGAGCAAATCGATGAACAACAGGAATACAGTGCCACAGTGATACTCAGAATTTAGAAGTAAAACTAACCTACAAGCTGAAGTCCTTGGTGAAAGTGCCACTGGGAGCAGAGACATTCACAGGGTCAGCTTCCATGTCACGTGTCACAGAACTCAGAGTCCCCGTGGCACTGGCACTTTTGATTGAGAGTGTCAGACAGTGAGAAATGTCCCCCATACCTGCACATACTCAGGTCCTCTGGACATGGCTACCTGTGACTCCCACAAGAGACACACATGCTCTCTGCATGGACAGATGGGCAGCTGAGAAGTTCTTCATTAACCCCTGAGTATTAGAAGATCAACATCAGACCACTATGCAACCCAGCATGAGAGACAGGTCGGGGGGGGGGGGGGACTCAAACTACAAGAACCATAGGGCAACGAGATGGTTTACAAGGGGCAGATGGGCCCTGGTGGCCACGCGTGAACCTAAAAGGAAGCTCAGTCAAGGCCAGAGTGTCAATTGCAGGATGAAGTCAACACACTGCAATTCCGTCTATTTCGAAAATTAAAATGTGTTCATTTTTGCACAGTATCTAGTGCATATTTTATCATTTAACATATACTGCTAGCATAGTTGGTTCTGGTCTGTTTCTGAAAGATAGGCTTCATTTCAAGGGCCTGGTTTCTCGGTCTGACCAGACTCAAGGAGCAGATGCTGAACACTGCCAGGTATGAGAACCGAACAAAAACAAAACAAAACTTTTCCTTGAGGAAGATCATAATAAAAATCACACTAGTGTAGACAGTGGCCAATTTGAGATACTCTGATTGAGATAAATTGAGATTTAAAGCTAAGAGCTTTAAACTTATTTGCAAGTGAGAGATGAATCTTAACATCCCAGCAAAGCTGATGCTGATGCAAAGTCTTTACAGTGCAGTGAGTGAGGTTCCTGTAGAGGTCATGACTGACCTACTAGGTAATAAAATTGACTAAGAATTTTCAAAGATGTGGGGCTGGAGAGATAGCACAGCGGGTAGGGCGTTTGCCTTGCACGCGGCCGACCCGGGTTCAAATCCCAGCATCCCATATGGTCCCCTGAGCACGGCCAGGGGTAATTCCTGAGTGCAGAGCCAGGAGTAACCCCTGTGCATCGCCGGGTGTGACCCAAAAAGCAAAAAAAAAAAAAAAAAAAAAAAGAATTTTCAAAGATGTAGTTTGGGCCATACCTCGTGGTCTTATACCTAGTGCTCTTTCTGGTTCTGGGTAAAGGGACCCTATTCAGGACCAGGGATCAGAACAGGGTCAACCACATGTTGGGTAAATGCATGAACCCTTATATGATCCTTCAAACCCACAAAGACAATTGTTTTAAAAGTATTCATGCCTTGGGGCCAAGGAGATCAGTGTACAGGGTGCTTATCTTGCATGTGACTGACCTGGGTTCGATCTACTTCATACGATGCCCCAAACACTGCCAGAAGTGATCCCTGAGCACAGAGTCACTAGTAATTCCTGAGCATTGCCAGTGTGTCCCAACTCCCCACCCCCCAATAAAAAAGAAATAAAAGCATTAATACATGGAAAGCTGAAGACAGTTGACAGAATCATAACATTCCAAATCTCCAGTTTTTCATTCCAAACTCATTGCAATTTCTGATAAAATATTGCCAATCCACCAAATCTACACTCTTCTCCTTATTTACCATGCTTCTTACTAAAGTGGTGAACAGTAAAATAAAACACCTGAAATCAGATAAATTATTGTCTCTGAAGTTTCAAAATTGCCATATATGTATAAATAAAATCATGATATTATTAATTGAAATATAATGGCTAACTCCCTTATAATGATAACTACAAAATATTTACTAGATGCCCAAAAATTTGAGGGGAAAGCAACGCATTCAATAATTTCATATCTGCCATTCTTATCAAAGAGTTTGCAAATATTTTAAAATCCTCAAATATTGGAGGATTATATTAGATAATGCAAATGATGTTTTTCATGCAATAATTATTACATATATTCCTTGGACAGCAGCTTTTACTAAATAATAAAAATTATAAAGTTGAGGGGCCAGAGTGATAGCAGAGCAGGTGGGTGTTTGCCTTGCATGTGGCTAATCCGAGTTTGATTGGTGGCATCCCATATAATCCCCTCAGGACTGCCAGAAATGATCCCTAAGTATAGAGCCAAGAGAAAGCCCTGACCTCCACTAGATGTGTCCCCAAAGCAAAACAAAACTAAAAGATTAGCTTGAATATTTCTATGATTTTGATAGAGACCTTAAAAATCGCTTCTTATGCATATTTTTCATATATTATAGCACTCGGCTTTAGTGAGGTAATGCTCAACTGCCTAACTCCATTTTCACCTTGGAATACATTGGACTATGTCCTAAAAATACACATCTAAGCACTGTCAGGATACGTGAGTGTGACCTTATTTGGAACCAGGGTCTGTACAGTTGCAATTCAATTAAGGATCTCCAGATGAGATCACCCTGGACAGAGATGGAGTAGAATAGGAACTGACACGCAAATACTGGGGGGTGGGGTGGAAGGGAGGGCATGGAAGCAGTGGAGCAGAGACTGCCCCACTGCAAATAGGTGACGCAGGAAGCAGCAGAACCCAGAGGATACAAGAACTCTCCCCTGAAGAGCAGATGGAAGTAAGAGTGTTGAATCTGCCAACTTGGGAACCCTGAAGGGTGATAAAGAGTATGTCAGGCCAACCAGGTTCCAACGCTGGTGACTGCTAGCAGAACATTAATGGGGTGAGTCACAAAACAGAGGATTTTTCACTTGTGAAAATTTCAGTAAAGTTGGCACTGATACCTGACAACAGGGTTTCTCTGTGGAGACAGGTTTTCTCAAGGAAAAAACTTAGGGCACAACACATTCACCCTTGTGTGGAGTTACCTAATACTGTCACTTTCCAAGTCTGTGGGAAGAGTCACTCCTGCATTGGGCAGGTCCTCCAGGCAAATGCACAGAAAACCCACCCAGTGAGTAGCGAGGTCACTATTAAGTACCTAGGACACTATTATTCACTCAAGGAAGAGGATGGACTTCAGGACTCAGTGGGAAAAGTGGGTCAGTGGGTGTGCCCTGGGTCTTGCTAGCAACAGCCTTGATGCTCTGCCAACTGGATCCCAGGAGGGTGGGTTGAACAGTGACCAGAGGACGGGGCTGCAAGCAAGCTGAGCTTCAGAGAACACTTCCACACTCTCCCTTAGGGAGACAAGAGAATGACCCAAAGGACTGCTCGCTTGGTACAGAGGTTCCCTCACAGAGCATACAGCCATATAACAAATAAGTACCACTAGGCTAACATTGGCATCAGTTTCCACTTAGTTTCTAGAATTTTCTAAACAGGACCCCAATTCGAGCTCATAAAATGTCTATCAAAAGCAGTCTATTTATGAGTGTTAACATCTTGAGAGACACTCAGATACCTGGTCTATCAAGTCGGTTTTTTCCAAAAAAGAAAACCACAATATTTTATAATACTTAGATATGACAAAGGGGAACATTCACTGAGTCTTGAATATAGGAGGGATGAATGATAAAATATTGAAAAGATTGAGGGTTACACACTGCTGGAAACCAGAAAACACCAATTACCCTGATCGTTTCTTCTTAGGGATGAACCTAGAGCAGAGCTCCTTTGTTAAAGGCTTCCTATGACTCCTCAGGGCAGAGTCTGGCTCCCTACAAGGTTTCTATACTTCGGACCATCCAGCAGCTGCCATCAAAGGAGAATGCCACGTCCAGGTAGATGCGCTTTAGATTTGGCATTAGGGAACTAAAGCCTTCGAGATCAGAATCTATCATTCTGTTCACTGACACTCCTGCAAGCATCGCCTTTTCCTGACATTTCCTGTGGCCAAAACCCAGAAGCCCCAGTCTAACTAAAGACAGCGACTTTGTCTCTCTGACCCCAGGAAGGCGACAGAGGAGATGGACAGCTCTCCCAATCACACACACACACACACACACACACACACACACACACAAAACCACACCCTTTTTTAACTGTCTTTTAAATTTGAGGCTGCTGCATCTGCTACTCTGCTTCAGACCCCTGAGCACCACATATGGGGCCTTTGCTCCCACCAGGGGTCCCTGCTAGGCAGAGAACTAGGAATAGCCCTGGGCACTGCTGGATGTGGTACCCATATCCAAACACAAGTGAAAGTTGAAGACAAAGATCTCCCTGATCACTTTCAATGCCAAGTATTGACTGGGACCAAAGAAATCTTTACCTTCAGGGAGAACTTTATTTGGCCCAATATACTAAAATATCACACTTCAATATATTAGGCAAAGGTGATTTAAAAGACAGCTTCAAACAGAGAGGAAATCATTGCCACAATGCAGCCCACTGTTTTTTTTTGTTTGTTTGCTTTTTTTATTATTATTGAATCACCGTGAGCTACAGTTACAAACCTTTCATTTTTGAGTTCCAGTTGCACAATGATCAAACATGCATCCCTCCACCAGTGCACATTCTCCACCACCAATGTCCCCAGTATGCCTCCCCGCTCCCATCTCACCCTTTTCCCTGTTTCTATGGCAAAAGGTTGTCATCTTCCTCTCTCTCTCTATCTCCTTATGCGTATTATGAATGTTTGGTTTTTATCTGCTTTCAGCACACATCTCCCATCCCAAGCGACCCCTCCAACCATCATTGACCTAATGATCCCTTCTCTATCCCAGCTGCCTTTTCCCCCAGCTCATATGGCAGGCTTCCAACTGTGTAGTATTCTTCCTTGCAGCCCATTGTTATCTCAGTCTATGTCCAGGCATCTCTTGTGGATACCCATTTCTAGGTCAGCCTCAACCACAGCCTGGAGAAGGAGCAAGTCTTCCTTCCAGGGTTCACTAAGAGCTCCTTCTAGCACCTGGAATATGACCATACTAATCATCTCTTTTCAGTATTGGAATCTCCTTTTTTTTTTCTTTTTTGGGTCACACCTGGCAATGCACAGGGGTTACTCCTGGCTCATGCACTCAGGAATTACTCCTGGTCGTGCTCAGAGGACCATATGGGATGCTGGGAATCGAACCCAGGTCAGCTACGTGCAAGGCAAACACTCTACCTGCTGTGCTATTGCTCCAGCCTCCAGTGTTGGAATCTCTTTAGAATATTCTTTAACTCATCCATATAGCAGCATGTCACTAAATTGCCAAATCATAACTTTAGAAGAAACTCTAGAGGCAACTTCAACAGAATTACTCTTAAACTTCCTGAATTGATAAAAGCCTTCTTATCTCGAAGTAACCCTAAAAATGGAGTTCATATCTATTATCAAGATGAGAAAATAATTCATAAAAATGTGTCCAAATTTATATAGTTAGTTGTTAACTGGATATAGGAAATTGTACCTTGCTGCTTCAAATTACATTTTTTTCTTGTCTCCAAGCCTAGTAGCCAGGTCTCTTGAGAATTTTATCTTCTATCAAAATAATTAATAATTTTCATTGTTCTACATTCTCCATTACTTATAAATTCCAAATGAAATTTTAATAGAGCAATTTTGTAAGTACTTCACAGAGAATGTTTAAACAAACGTATCCCAACTTGTAAATGACAACTTTTTCTAAACTCTAGTTTTCTTAGAAGAAATTCTTTCTAAGGAATTTTATCAATTTCACATTATGAGACATTACCCAATAGGGCAGCACTAGTGAATAGAAATTTAGACAAAACCAAAGCAAATACTAAACACATACATTTAGTGATACTTACCCGAACCTTTACATAGCATTGCCTTGCTGCCCTTTTTTAAAAGTAAATTCAGCATTTAGTCCTAAAATTCTAGATGTTTTCAATACTGTATCTATTTACGTCTTCATAAGTGCCACTTAGTATAACTGGAAATCTTGTATTCTTCAAACAACTTCCTCTATAAATGAAAAAATCATAATTCATATATCATACATGATATATCTTGCAATGACTGAGAAATAGTCAAGTAAAATTGCAATTAAACTATACAATTATCATGTTTATACCTCATTCCTCTACAGTTCTTCAGACTGACATGTAACGTGGTAACTCTATATGAATAACAGTAATGATCATTATCTCCATAGACATAGGCTAGTGTCAAAGAAAACTCTTTTCTAGACAACTTACTGACCCAACTTTTGATCTTACAGAAATCCCCTCCCCAAATAAAGTTTCTCTCTGGCTTAATAACCTGTAAATATTTTACTTCATTGGCCCAAAATCTGCCTGTTCATCTGCAATTAGAATTTTCAAAGTTCTTTTATTGCCAGTAAAAGATATTTCCATCATTCTGTCTAATCTATGTCCAAACTCCAGAATCTCATTCATGTCTGAGGATAAACTGAAACTGTGCATTATTCACATATATCAACAGCATCTGGGCTCAGTCACAGAATTCCATCACCTTTTGAGAATTCTTCCAAGACAATCCAGGATCAAAAGCATATGAGATTAGATGACACTATCAAAAGAAAGCAGCTATAAATCTTAACCCAAATTCATTATTTTATTAATTCACTTAGCACATTCTTAATTTAAGGTTTACTAATAAAGACCAAGAGATCAGGGTTATAAAAAAGGCAAACAAGTACTATCACCTCTAAATGCTGAATGCTTCTCATAATGAGAAAAATATAACAGAATTGGCAATGTTCTGGTTAGAGCTGGAATCATAAGGATACAGAAGGAAATACTGTTTAGTGGATAATTCCAATGCAATAGTTCAGGTTTGTTTTGGTTTTTAGTTTAAAGCAATGTCCTACTCAGGAGGTGACTGCTTCCTCATGTTTGTTTTCATTCCCATTTTAATTGTATCTTGATAATGGAATTTTAAAGAACATGTCATCTATTTGTGCTGAAGTTCTTAATGGTACCTTGGAAGACATGAGGGCAGGGTGAGAATGAGTTTAATAAATGAGAGAAGCCCAAGGTGCTGGTCTCGGGAGCAAGTGAGCAGCAATGAGTGAAGAGCAGTGAGCTTTGTGGTGCACAGAGTGTGTGGATAGTGTGTGTGTACATGTATGTACATCGTGGTTTTCATATTTACATTCAGGGGTATTTAATGTAATAACCAAGAACATAGGCTCTTTTTCTTATTTTCAGTTCATACACTCTAAGGGGACAGAAGCGATATTATAGCAGGTAGGGCATTTGCCTTGCATGCGGCCGACCCAGGTTTGATTCTTCCTTCCCTCTCAGAGAGTCCGACAAGATACCAAGATTATTCTGCCCTATGGAAGGGCCTGGCAAGCTGCTTGTGGTATATTCGATATGCCAAAAACGGTAACAACAAGTCTCACAATGGAGATGTTACTGGTGCTTGCTCAAGCAAATCGAAGAACAACAGGAGGGCAGTGCTACAGTGCAGTGCTACACTCTAAAGAACAATATGCATGCTTTCTCTGTTCTGCCCTTGATCTGGCCTCAGCCCAAACCAGGGTATTGAACTGCTACATATTTTTTCCTACTTTTTTCCATTTGTCCAGAGAGGACAGCAAGAACAAGTTCAAACTAAATGACTCATTCAGTGTAGCAGCATAAAAACTCAGTCAGAAAGTTTTGAGTTCAAGCATAGTTTTGAGTGCAAACAGTTCAAGCACTGTAGAAATATTTAGACTTTCAACACACAAGCCTGGACGTGGGCAATTAGTTCAGGAGTCAGAAACAAACATGCCCACTGTTCACGTTTTATTGGCCATTCAGCCAACCTGGTGAGTGGACTGGGATCCTGGGTCTTAATCCTAGTGACTGGGAAAGACACAGGAAGAGACGACACTCTTCAAGAGAGAAGGGAAGGCAGGACAAGAGGCATGAGAATCACTGAGACACGGAGAGCAGATCTAGTTCCCATGGTGAGGAAATACCTGTGTGTGCTATGAGTACCTCTGGGTCTGACCCAAAATCTAAAAGCAAAATAACTGTCCCAATGGCTTCATTTTCTCTTGTATCTGAACCAATGTTATTCTTACACCAGTGTCCCCAGGTTCTTTCCCATCATCCCCACTCAGTATTCTTGTATTCACTGAACCAATGTTCATGAGGGGTCATTTTCTGTGCTTGACACTTGTGTGGGATCCAGGATGTTTGTCTAATAAAACAAATCAAATGAACCATAACAATCGACAAATAAAACTAGTTTTCATGGAGTGTGCATTCAAGCAGTTAGATGAACATAAGTAATACATTAAAACATGATCACTGATATAAAAATAAAACCATTAAATTATTATCATTCTGCTCTCTTCTCTATCTTACCTACCCTCAGACCCATACATGCTTGTGGTTAATTTCAACCACTGGCCAGTTCTCCTACCCCTGTTTTCTCAGTCCATGGGTATTAGTCTCCTACGATATATTTTTATATACACCAGAAATGAATACAGTTATTCTGTATCTATCCCTCTCCTTCTGATTCATTTCACTCAGCATAATACTATCCATGTTCATCCATGTACAGGCAAATTTCATGACTTCATTTTTCTGACAGTTGCATAGTATTCCATTGTGTAGATGTGCCATAGTTTCTTTATCCATTGTTCTGTTCTTGGGCTAGGAATTATCCCAGGCTGGGAATTATCATGCTGGACAAGGTCTGAGGGTTAAAAGTAGGTAAAGGGTCAGGGCTGGAGTGATAGCACAGCGGGTAGGGCGTTTGCCTTGCACGCGGCCGACCCAGGTTCGAATCCCAGCATCCCATATGGTCCCCTGAGCACCGCCGGGGTGATTCCTGAGTGCATGAGCCAGGAGTGACCCCTGTGCATCGCCGGGTGTGACCCAAAAAACAAAAAAAAATAAAAATAAATAAATAAAAGTACGTAAAGGGATATTCTTGATAACATTTTAGTATCAATATTGGAAGTCGCAATGCCTAAAAGGAATGAGAGAGAGAGAAGAAAACTGTCTGCCATAGAGACAGCAGGGAGTGGGGAAGATGGGAAAGAACCTGGGGACACTGGTGCTGGGAAATGTACTCTGGTCAAGGGATGGGTGTTGGAATACTGTATGACTGAAATCCAACTACAAACAATTTTGTAAGCATATATCTCACAATGATTCAATTAAAAGGTTTAAAAAATATCAGAGTAGGCTTAAGAGCGTGACTGAGTTTTAATCTGGAAGGTATGCTCAAGAGAGGATTCATGGATTCACAGCTAATGTGGCACTGGCAGGGGAAAGGGAATGAATCATGATTCTATATAGGGACAAAAAGTTCTACCCAAGAATCAATGAGTATGTAGAACCCTGAAGTGGCACACCTGGAGTATTAGAATAATTATGATAACTCAGTACCCAGAGTGGAATGAAAGAGGAAATAGGGTGAAGACAGGGTAGATTAGGGCAGGGAAGAATAACCAGGGCTGGAGGCTTAATTGCTCAAAATTTTGTAGCCAATTGTAAAGAGTTTTACTGAGATATTGGGGTGGTGAAGAGGGAGGAGAGAGGAGTGACATGAACTTGGGTTTATTCAAGAGTGTTGAGAATAGAATGTAGGATGACAAGAATCAAACTAGACAGACCAGTCAAGAGGCTCCACAGTTATCTGTGAGAAAGATTATGGTAGCTGGATCAGACAGGAGTAGCAGAGTTGTACAGTTTGGTGCTGATGAATTAGAATTCACTTTCTATCTATTCATACTAGGTAAGAGGAAGCTCTGCTTCAGAGAGATAATGAAATCTACTTTTTCATCTATAAAATAAAGGGGCTGGGTTTTATAATCTTTAAAATCCATTTTTGTTTTAAATATTGGAGTCCGAACATAGAGCAATCGCATCGTCTACTGCAGAATTCATGTGTGCCAGAATTGTTTTAAGTTGAATCAAGAGTTCTCCAGAGACCCAGAGTTCATGGGACTCATTATTAGAAACAAGAGAAATAGGATTTTTATTTTGGGGGGAGAGTCTCATAAAATATTTCAAGGACACAGCCATAAGGCAGGGCTTTGCTCATGACCTTGCAAGTTGCAAATTTTAATAACAGATATCTATTAAAATATACAGTTTACAAAGAGGTTCTTTGATAAAAAATAATTCAACTTTCAACATGAGATCTAAATTATATAAACAGATTGAGGAGGTAAGTGTCACTGAGGCAGAAAGACCTCACAGCTCTCCACTCAGCCGAGTGAGGATTGGAAAGAATTGGGAACATTGCATCCTGCCTGATGGCACAGGGCAGCTTCCACTCAGAACTAAAAGAAGGATGGACTGAAAAGAAACAAGAAAACCATACCCCCTGGAGAGATGGAAAGTCATTTGAATGGAAAAATAAGTAAAGAAGCTAATACAAAATCAGGTAAAAAAAAAAAAGATGGAGGGCTTTAATAGGTTAAATAGAAAAATGGCACCCCAACTAAAGAGGAATAAATGAAGCTACCTCTATTAATGAATAACACGATTATCTTAGATAATCTCAGGGAATCATTATGAAATCTACTAGAACTAACAAGTGAATTTAATGGTATTATAATGCTAAAGTTCAATAGAGTCCATTTCTATATTCTAGAAAAAGAACTTTAGAGATATAAAACGTTAAAGTATCGTTTTCATTAGCCTCTCAAATATAATATGCTAGTTCTAGATCTAGCAAAGCGTAAAAATATGTGTAGAAAAAAATCTGCAAGAAAATGTTGAAAAAATTACATATATTATCTGGAGTGAGAAGAAATGATTATAATTTGCTCTATTGAAAATGCAATGAAAACAGCTAAAAATGTCAAATTAAGTTTACTGCAATCCACAAATTTATCAGAATTACAACAATCCAAGTAGAGGTTTTCTTTCTCTCTCTCTTTCTTTTTAATGGCTGAGTATCAGTGATAATAGAATTCTGTGGCATTTAACCTTTCCTTATTTTCCATTATCCTTGGTCAGACTCAGTAGCATTCTTGCAAATGAACATTCCACAATTATAGTGAAAAGCTGGAGCCTACAGATCCTGGGAGAATCACATTGGATTGGAGCTTTGTGAATATACTCAACTCAGAACCATCATTATTTAGTATCTGGCCATACCCGAGCTAGCCTAGCAGTGACAGGGGGGGCAACTGACTAAGTTTCCACACTTAAAAGAGCCTTTCCTCTGGGGACATTGAAAACAATGAGTAGCAACTCTTCACACTGCAGTTGCCTAAATCAGCAATAACTATCTTTTTAAAAAAAAAAATTTGAGTGAGGAGAATAAGAAGCAAACATTTAAAGGAAAAAGTAAGTAAAGAATGATGTCAACACAGGGTATCAAACTCTTGACACATTTTGAGAATTTAGAGGGTTGCACATGAAAATGAGGGGACGGAAGGTTTCACTAAGAGGGCAGTGTCTGAGCAGACCTAAGACAGAGAAGGGAAAGGCACTTTGCTTTCTGAAGTCCACAAACACCACAGACTAGAGAGCTTAGGACTGAAGGAACAGAAAAGGCAAAAGAAGCATGCCTCACAGATAAAAAGAAGCACAAAACCCCAGAAAATACAACAATTTGGATGAGACAGAGCAAAAGAAATCAAAGTAAGAAGAATAACCGCTGAGGTGATATCATGCAGTTCATACAGGTTATCATAAAAATACTGTCTCTCACTCTGGAGAAAGAGGAAATAAGTGTTTCAAACAGAGAAGCAGCATGATCTGACATGAGCTTAACAGTGTAACTTTGGCTACTGAACTGAGAGTGGAACAGGGGACCAGGCTGAGGGCAGTTAACAAACCTCATAATGATATGAGAGAGCCATGACCACAACTTGGATCCATGTAACAATAGAAAAATGGTGAAAAATACCCAAATCTGAAATATTTTGTAAGTGACATCAACAGATATTTCTGACATGTAAGGTGTCAAAAGTGAGAGAAGGTAATAGGTAAGTATGACTTCAAGACTTTTTAAAATCTGTATTAGAGGAAAAAGTATGTTTCCCATACCTGGAACGATAGCACAGTGGTTAGGGCGTTTGCCTTGCATGCGGCTGATCCGGATTCAATTTTTCCGTCCCTCTTGGAGAGCCCGGGCTACTCTAGCCCAAGCTACCAAGAGTATCCTGCCCGCATGGCAGATCCTGGCAAGCTCCCTGTAGCATATTCGATATGCCAAAAACAGTAACAACAAGTCTCACAATGGAGATGTTATTGGTGCCTGCTCGAGCAAATCGATGAACAACAGGAGGACAGTGCTACAGTGCTATACCTGGAATTAGGAAGACTGTGGAAGAAACAGTGTTGGGGTCAAAGTGGGATTTTAAGTACCAGGAGTTCAGTTTGAGGGGAAAAATTAAGTTTGAGATATTAGTGAAGCATTCCAGTGGAGGTTTGGTATGAAATTACCGGATGGATACAGACATCTGGAGTTTAGGAGACAGACTAGGGAAAAAGGATTTAAGTGTGGAAATCAAGCCATTAATATAGCTCCTTGTGGAAGTTGTGATGTGAGTGTCAGTACACAGATAAGTTGTAAGTCCATAGATATTAACATTCTGAAGATAAATAGAAATAAAAACAGAACCATGAACATCAAGAAGTAGCAGCTAGAAACTCAGGTAAATCAGATGAAGAGTCAGATGCCAAGTTTAGGAAAGAAAAGGTGATTTCAACTCTCTGAAAAGATATTGATGTGTCAATATCTTTGAGATATTGAAGAGAAAGATGTGAAACTATGCCTTACTTTATTAAACAAGTGCACTTTAAATATTGTAACTAAAGGTACCTATTGGTAGCTAAGACTACACTAGTTGGTAGAATTGAAAACAAGTATTAAAGAGTTATTCTATTTTTATATAAATTTATTTATTTATTTTTAATTAGTGAATCACCGTGAGGGCACATTTACAGATTTATACACTTTTGTGCTTATGCTTCCCTCGTACAAAGTTCGGGAACCCATCCCTTCACCAGTGCCCATTCTCCACCACCAGTAAACCCAGCATCCCTCCCACCCTCCCCGATCCCATCTCCCCCCACCCCACCCTGCCACTGTGGCAGGGCATTCCCTTCTGTTCTCTCTCTCTAATTAGCTGTTGTGGTTTGCAATAAAGGTGTTGAGTGGCCACTGTGTAAAGAGTTATTCTTGACCATACTTGGAGAAGTTTTTCTTTTCAAAAGTAGCAATAAAATGAAAGTGTTTGGCTGAAGAAATGTGTATTAAGTTCAATGGAAAATAATAGCATATATATGTTATTATAAATCTGTCATACAAGATAATTTTATAATAAAATACTGTTAACTATTTTATTGTAAAAATTGTTTTACAATAGGGAACTATTATAGGTAAATATCATTTTAAGATCCACAAAAGTGGATAAACAGTGCAGGGACATACCAAATTTCTTTCTGCTTTGTTTAAATTTTCTGTATTAAATATAAGGAACTATCAGGTGAGAATCAGAATAAGATCTAAGTTTCAGGACAGAAGAAATATGTGTATTGTTGTCCTAAGTCTGGGAAAATGTGGGACATCATCCTAGCTCAGGGGCACAGAGGAGCTTTACAATCATAAATCAGAAGTAGGAAAATTCATCCTGACTGTATATATTTAACTACCAACACTGTGGTGCTACTAAGGGTATATCAGTACTTGGGACTAATAGCACAAGAATGGGGGAGGGGGAATGCTTATAATACTTGGCCATAAAAATTCAGTGATTAAGAAAGAGTTAAACACATCATGGGAATTAGAGCAGTTGGAAGTGGAGTAGATCAATTAACATATTGAAGAAGTCCTACTTGAGGTACCTACTGGAAAGCCTAGTGGACTTGGGGTTTCAGAGGGTGATAGCTCTCATCAAACTGGTAAGTATGAACCCAAGTCTGACAGAGGTAGGACCCAGAGAATCTATATACTATACAGCATGATGAAGAGACTGGATCTGGAAGGACAGAGGTGCTAGAAGGCACCAAAGGAAGAGTCAAGATGTTGTTTATGTAATTCACAATCACTAAAGCAGCCCTGAATGATAGATTTGTAACATAACACTGAGGAACCCCTCCTATCTCCATTTTAAATTGCTTCCCAGCAAATCCATTTTGGGGAAACCAAGAAGAGTGCAAGAAGTAAGTGGTAATATTAGGACCCTACTAAAGTGAGAAGTCTTCAGGAAGAATTGGAAGTAATAAAAGTCAAAGATACTCACCAAAATGTTCTTTGGGGTCAAATAATGGAATTTTAAATAACTAGAAACCACTTGTGACTGCATGACAGCACTTTTTCAATGACCTGGAATACCAACCTTTGTCTTTAATTAAATCACAAGGAGACCTCAGTCTTATACTCTTTTTCCATGCCAGTAACCTGTTTCCATTCATCAAATTCTACACTTCTATACTTCTTTTCTTTCTGTCCAATTCCCAAAATAGTTCTCTCAGAGGAAAAAATCCTAGTACAATCTCTGCTGAACTAAAATAAAGATGGACTTTCTATACCTAGTTGAGGTTAGAAATACTAGCCCACGGGACACTAGAAGAAAATAAAATTGGCATTTAATTTGCAGAGTGCAGAGTCCAGTCAGTCTATATATATATGTATATATATATGATATCATATATATGATATATATCACAAATATAGCACTGTAGCACTGTCAAGCCATTGTTCATTTATTTGCTCAAGTGGGCACCAGTAACGTCTCCATTGTGAGACTTGTTGTTACTGTTTTTTGCATATCCAATATGCCACGGGGAGCTTGCCAGGGTCGGCCGCATGCAAGGCAAATGCCCTACCTGCTGTGCTATCGGTCCAGCCCAGAGTGCAGAGTAAGATGACTTAAAGTACAACCCAGGGGAATACGTGGAGGTTGAGTAAAAGTGGTGCTGGCTTTCCAAAATGATCATCTACTTCTTTAGTTGTCTTCACTAACTCTACAGATGTTTGCTGATCCCTTCAGGACTCTCCTAAGCACGCAGGGACAGTTCTGAATGCATATACTAGGAAGTCCCACCTTGGGTTAAAGCTAGGATTCTGATCTCTCAGAAAGTGATCAGATAATGTGAGTCAATTTTGGCTGCTGTGAATATTTAAACCCCAAATTTAAAGGGTCCTTATTTACTACCAAAGTGACATCAGACTTATCTTAACTATATGTCTGCTCACACAACTCCCCTGTGTTATACTAGCCCAGGAGAAGCATTGGCAAATCAGTGCTTCACAATGAAACAGAGATTAGCTGAAATGAGTGATCTCATATTTCTAGATGTAGGCTTTAAAATCAGCTTGATCAAGCCAGATTATCCCAATCATGTGTGTATATATATATATATATATATATAATGATATATTGCAGAGGCCCTGAACAAGGACTTTGTGAAAAATATTAATTTGATGAATTAATTGCTCTCCTAGAGGAGCAGCAAGAGAAAGTGTTAGCGGCAACAGATTTTTCTGGAAAGTTTTACTACTCAAAGGCGCCTCAACATAAAAATTTTCCAAGAAAACCAATTGCTTCCTGGGGCAGAAACAGGGAAGTAAGTGGAGTCCACGCGGAGAAACGAGGGGAGAAACCCAGATTGTACCCTGTTCTCCCGACACCCTCATCCTCCTTGGACGTGCGTGGTTTAGGGAGTTTGCTCCCGAGCGGCGGCCGCCAGCCCACGCAGCACGAGAGCACCTTGGCACAGCACGCTGCAACCCACTGTGCATTCACCTCTCCTGAATGAAACCATCTTGGTGTGGACAAAACTATGTGAGCCAGTGACTTAATTTTTTTATTAAAAAAGGAGTGAGCGAGAAAAGGAAAATGATTTATAGTGAGTCCAGGGGAACATTCTGTACCTCTCTCCTGATTAGAGAGGTGGCAGAGAGTGTGGGTCATTAGGCAGAAGTAATGAGCCAGTTGATATGCCACCTCTAATTAGAGAAAAGATACAGTAGCTACAACTGTACCTATACAGTGGCAGAATAAAGATGAAAATTATTTCAAAATATCCTTTTCCTCATGAGTGCACTGATGACAAAGAAAACTGTCATGAAAGTGAAATAACATTTGGAACAAACCCCTTCTGTGGGTATTTTTCTGATAAGAAATTAACTTACTTCTACTTTTACAGTTTAAAAATGAGCATCTTCAGTCTTCACTGTCGTTTGGAAGCATTAATTCAACATTTCGTATACTAAATTGGAACAGAACCCAGCCCTCTCAACCTCACAGCAAAGAGCAGGCAATTTTTTGGCCCCACAGAATAGTTTGAACAACATTTTTATTGCAATAAAACACTTTTAGTACTAATGGGGATTAAATATTGATGTAAGGGCCACAAGATTTAATGTGATTTTTTTAATTCTTCATGTAGAGTAGCACTGTAGTACTGTAGCACTGTCATCCAGTTGTTCATTGATTTGCTTGAGTGGGCACCAGTAGCGTCTCCAGTGTAAAATGCTTCTTATTACTGTTTTTGGCATACTGAATACTCCACAGGGAGCTTGCCAGGCTCTGCCATGTGGGCAGGATACTCTCGGTAGCTTGTAGCTTGCTGGGCTCTCAGAGAGAGATGGAGGAATCAAACCCGGGTCGGCTGCATGCAAGGCAAATGCTGTTTTTATTAGGGCATCATTTAATGGATTTTGAATATGACATTGAAAAAGAATATGTGTTTTGATTAAAGACTCACCAGTTTAATCAACCCTAGGTTTGTGAGAGGACCTTGCAAATGCAGCCATTTCTACCACTTTAGAATGTGTATTTTCATAGTGAGCTCCTAATGGTGGAAAATACAGAATGCTTTAATAAAAATTGAGTGCATTCTCAGACTAACTAATTAAAAAAATTTTTTTAAAAAGTAGGTCCTTCAATTTTGGAAACATTCCTTCTTAAGACTAGCATCATGTCTATATAATTCAATTTATAGAGGAAAATGAAACTATAATTTGCTATTATTGCAAAATAAGTGATAGTGAAATCACCAATAATCATCTATGTGATGGTTCCAAATCCCACACATTTATGCATTTATTGCCACTATTTGGAAAGGTTTGAGTGTCAAATGCTTTATTATAGTTCAGAAAATGTGGTTACAATAATGTGAAAGATTAAGTATCAAATGTACAATATTACCTTATCCCACCACTAAAGTGCCCATGATCCCCCCACCCCCTACTGTCCTGATATTTACCTTTAGAATTAAAATCAAGCAAAGGCATTAGTAAGGTCAGGATAAAACTTATGGCAATTGTATATAATAGAAAAGATAACAAAAATGGAAGTTCAAAATGAAATTCATAAAAATAACTAACAAATATGGAACAGGCTTATATACAGAACACCAAAAGCACTGCTGAAAGAAATCAAAGAATACGTTAGGTCTGTGGATTCAAAGCTTGAGACCATATGACCATTCTCCTAAAACTGAGTCAATGATTTAAATTATAATGGAATCTTTTTTTTTCTTTTTGGTCACACCCCGGCAATGCACAGGAGTTACTCCTAGCTCTGCACTCAGAAATTACTCCTGGCGGTGCACTCAGGGGACCATATGCGATACTGGGAATCGAACCCGGGTGGGCCGCGTGCAAGGCAAACGCCCTACCTGCTGTGCTATCGGTCCAGACCCCAGAATCATTTTTTTATTGAATCACTTGAGCTACAGTTACAAAACTGTCATGTTTGAGTTCCAGTCATATAATCATCGAACACCCATCCCTCCACCTGTGCATATTCTCCTCCACCAGTGTCCCCAGTATACCGACCCTTTTCTACCTCTTCCTTCCCCTGGCAGACAATTTCTCCTCTATGGAAGACAATTTCTCCCATACTCTCTCTCTACTTTACGGCATTCTGGTTTGCAATATAGATACTGAGAGGCTATCACGTTTGGTCCTTTATTACTTTCAGCATAAATCTTTCATCCCGAATGATTCCTCCAACCATCATTGATTAGTGATCCCTTTTTGATCCCAAACTGCCTTCTCCCCCATGAGGCAGGCTTCCAACTATGGAGCAATATCCCTGGCCCTTGTGCCTACTGTCTGTGGGTGTCAGTCTCAGATTATGTTATTTTATATTACAGAGAGTCTCTTGCCTGAGCGCCTGGCTGTCTTCCCCGGGGCCTCTCAGAGCGGGTGGGCTCCAGCTTCCCTACCAACCCCAAGCAGAACTCCCTCGGCCGAAGATCTCTGGAGGCTAGCCACAGTCATGCTTAAGGCTCCTCTCCACAGGTTCGGATGAGCCTCACACATGAAGATCAGTAGAGGAACCCAGGTGTGTGGGACCCAGGACTGAGATCTCCAAGCCTGCTCAGATCGGAAATGAGCCTCTTCAGCCCAGATTTCCCATTTTCCAGTAGCTAGGCGGTCACACCCAGGGACTTCCCCCAGCGCCATATAATCCCACCAACGGCCAACATCCAGAGACTTAAAACCAAGCTCCCAGAAGTGACATCTTATAGCCTACTTCTCTCTCTGGGAGAACCTGGCAAGCTACCAAGAGTTTTCTGCCCACATGGGGGAGCCTTACAAACTCCCCATGGTGAATTCATATGCCAAAACCAGTAACACTGCTGGCTTTCATTCCCTTGACCCTGAAAGAGCCTCCAATGTGGCATCTTTGGGAAGGGCGAGTAAAGAGAAGCTTCTAAAATCTCAGGGCTAGGATGAATGGAAACATTACTGAGACCGCTCGAGAAATTCAATGATCAATTTCACAAATGAATGTGGTTGGTCTATCTTTTTTTTTTTTGGTTATACCCAGCAATGCTCAGGGGTTACTCCTGGCTCTGTACTCAGGAATTACTCCTGGTGGTGCTTGGGGGACCATAACATGTCAGGGATTAGAACTCAGGTTGGCTGCATGCAAGGCAAACACCCTACCCCCTGTACTATCACTCTGGCCTGAGTGCAGTCATTCTGTGTCTGTCCCTCTCTTTCTTATTAATTTCACTTAGCATTATACTTTCCATGACCATCCACTTATAAGCAAATTTCATAAGTTCATCTTTCCTAACAGCTGCGTAGTATTCCATTGTATAGATGTACCAAAGTTTCTTTAACCAGTTGTCTGTTCTCAGGCATTCCAGTTATTTCCAGATTCTGGCTATTGTGAACAGTGCCACAATGAACATACAGGTGCAGATGTCATTTCTACTGTGCTTTTTTATACCCTCGGGAGGTATTCCCAGAAGTGGTATTGCAGGGTCATATGGAAGCTCAAGTTCTAGTATTTTTAAGGAATGCCCATATTGTTTTCCAAAAAGGCTCGACCAGTTAGTATTCCCACCAACAGTAAAAGAGCATCCCTTTCTCCCCACATCCATAACAACACTGGTTGCTTTTGCTCTTTTGAATGTATGCTAGTCTCTAGTGAGACTCTAGTCTCTATGCTAGTGAGGTGATATCTGATTGGAAGAAAGGGGATTAGTAGATATATACAGGACACTTCATGCTTAGAAAGCTGAATATACCTTCTTCTCAAGTGTGCATGGGACATTCTCCAAGAGAGCTGGGCCACAAAACATACCTCCATAAAATCAAGAAGATAAAAATTGTATCAACAATCTCCTCAGACCATGAGGCACTGAAAATGGAAGTGAATTGCACACACCCAAACAGAAAATCAAATCAAATACCTGGAAATTAAATAGCTCACTACTGAACAACTAGTGGCTTAGAAAGGAAATAAAAAGATTCGTGGAAACAGGCAAAAATGAGAACATGAGTTACCAGAACTTAGGGGAACAGCAAAAGCTGTGTTAAGAGGAAAGTTTATAGCTATACAGGAATTCCTCAGGAAGGAACAGTGAGCCCACATAAGTCACATAACCTCACAGCTTAAGAGCTTAGAGAATGACCAACAAAAGTAGCCCAATCCAGGCAGGAGAAAGGAAATAATAAAACTTACAGCAGAAAGTAATGAGATGGAGCCCAAAAATCAATCTGAAAAAATCATTCTTATAAAATGGAAGAACTGCCTCTAGAATTCATATATTAACAGGGTAATTATGAAAGAAAAATGTACACTGTAGAAATTAAAAACTGCAGGTAATAAGTTGTTTGTGATGCTACAATAATGAAATTTAAATGTCTTGAGATTCAAGTACAGGTAAACAGATCATTTGGGCAAAATAAATAATCCAGGAGCAAACTCTGCTTTACAGATTCCAGTCTCTGGATCTTGTCACTGTTGCAGAGGTGATGGTCATTTGCTTGAAAAATGCATTTCTGAGCCAATAAAATATTACAGCTGGTGAGGAAAATTAATTCTAATGACCACCTCATACCACACCCAAAATCAATTCCAGGTGAATAAAGAACTTATATTCAAAATAAAAAAGCAATAATAATAATTACTAATAAAAGACCAACCAAGTTTTTAAAAAATCTTAGATAGATATTGCACAGCATAATGCATCCACAAGACAATGAATTGCATGAAAGGTTTTTCAATATCCAGATTTGTCAGGAAATACCACCTTCCCTTCCACACATGAACCAGAATGTCAAGCAAAAACATAATGATGCCAAACAACACAAAACATGGAATGTAGAGGAACAGAAATTCTCAGATACTACTGGTTGGAATACCCACTACGAAAACAGTTGAGAAGTATCCAAAAGCCAAAATAATGCAGCATGTAAGTAAATATAGTGTAGTTTTCTCCATAAAAGAATGAGTGAGACACAAGATTACCAACCATACAATTTAGTTTGCATGAAAATTCAAGAATAGTTAACACTAATCTATAGTTTTTAAGTCAACACCAACATTGTCCTGAGTTTCTCTTGGGAGTTGTTCATTGGTGGTGTTTGAGACACAGTAAGTGTTCCAGAACTCTCTCTGGATGAGAGTTACTCAGGTATGTGCCAAGCTCAAAAATTCATCAGACTTCACCCTTAATATTTATGCACTGTGGTGCTTACCTGTTTTGTATCCACTTAATATTTAAAGTAATATTTTATTTTTTCTATAATACAAAGTTACCATGTTATCTTAAAAACTGGATGAAAAATGTGCAATATTTTCATTAATGAGCTTTTAAAAATCAGAAATGCAGTATAAAAATGGACACAAAACAAGAATGTGGAATTTACAATTATGAAATTAAAATGATCCAGATACATATGGAAAACTTCTCAAGCTTGAGAATGGCATGTAATTCTAAGGCTATGTCCATAATATTTTCTGAGAGGAATGGCAAAGGGAAAAATCAGATGATTTATAGGGGTGGTCAATATTCATGAAGTATTTGTCTATATTTTAAAGAAGACTGAAAGTGTTTACAACTTTTATGGAGTAGTCTTAGGCTATGCGTATGCAATATTTCTAATGTGTATTAGAATATAAAACAACTATAAACTTTAACCTCAGTATTCAACTTCTATGGATTTATTTTAGGGAAGTAATTATAATAATATATAAAGTGGTATATAAATTAGTATTAGTATATAAATTAGTATTGCAAGGAAAGGTCATTCATTCACTTGACAAATCCGAAGCAACTCTGGTCTGCTGTCTTGTGCTTGTGTGGAAAAAGCATTCATGACATTATGTTGTTTGATTCTCAGAATGGAGCTGGAATGTCCTCAACACTAATATCATCATACTCACCTTAAATTTGGAGTAACTACAGTGTATGAACTGGCAAAAGTTGTCCTACATCATATGTCCAGTGGGTAATGGGATTTTAGCTCAGACAGATTAACACTGGTAAGATCTTAAGAAACTACCAACATTACACAGAAACAAATACTTATCCGTATGCATATAAGCATTCAAGAGAGATAAAGATAAATACCTATATGGTGCTTTATAGTTAATAACTTTCTAATTACTTAAAACACTTGTGTCCCAGCCACACAATTGCTCACTATGCAGTTATTTTTCAGTGAGAAGGTAGAGTAATAGGAAATGTCCATAACATTGGTAGGGAAATATTTACTTTTAGATAGCTCAGCAAAAGCATATGCATTGAAATTTCATTTGAAGAAAGTTATTAAGCAGACAATCCTATTTCTAGATATATGTAATAAAATTTTGGACAGGCATTAAAAAGTTAAATGTTATCTATAAAGGAAGAAAAAAGAAAAATACTTTCTATTTCATAGAGTTCTCTATTGTTTGAAATGTCTTAGAATGAACAGTTATTATATCATCACAAAATAATATTCCATTTATAATGTGCTGGCAACTTATACTGCACTAGGTACTTCAAGGTCATTCTAGCTTCAACTTCTGTCCTTTTCAGAATCTCTGCATTGTATCTTTCCAAGTTTCCATGGACCTTGTTTGAGCTGTGAATATATGAACACTGTGAAGCCAGTGGTTACCCTGTGTAATATTTGTTCTTAATTTTGAATACCCTTCACTCGGATTTTTACATTTTACAACAGCTGCAGCTTAAAATCTAAATAGGAAAGAGAGGATAGGGATCATTTCACACTTTTAGGACTTCAAAAAGAGACAGTTTAAGATTTCCCTTCGTAAGGGGTGAAGAGTGGACAGCAAAAGACATGCAATACTCCCTGCATCCTGAAATGCAACCTGGTCTGGAAAATGGGGTCTCTGCAGAGGTCATAAAGGCTCTCTGAGCTGGACACATGTGAGATGCAGTGGGACCATTGCTCTACATACTAGCAAGTGATTTGCAGAAGAAAAGAGGGAGAGGAGGGAATTTTGCACCATGTGGAAAGATGAGTTCTAGGTCTCCACGATTCTGCAGAGAGGGCTGGGACAGAGTTCCTGGGAAGGGACCCTCTCCTATACTCCCTGAGGAACTCCACTTGGCAAGACTTAGAAATTCACTTAGAAAATGTGTGTATGTGTGTGTGTTGTGTTACTTCAGTTGGAAACCTACCCACTGCAGTTCTTGGCTGTGGTGATTTGTCCCGGGTATTCATAGGTGTAATATTGCTTGCCCTTTATATTTAACAGCTCTAGCTGTCAAGCCTTCTTAAGGTTTTCGAGGCTCTGCTATTTTTTAAAATACCAGTCATATTTGGTAGAGCAGATTTGAAAATAAACAGAAATGAATGTGAAAGGAAGAAATATTCAAAAGCAGATTTACAGATATATTATACATGGATATAATTTTGTTTAAGATGCCATTGCAAAATACCTCTTGTAAACACCAACTTTCTTAAGGGTTAGTATTCAGGTGGCAACATTTATCTATATTATGCAATACTGAGTAACATAAAAATTCACCAGTCACAGTCTAGGCTAATTAATTACTCAACCTAGCAATTTTCTATGCCAGAGGTTAGCAAACATGCTCTGTAACAAGCCAAAGGGAAAAAAATTATTTGCAATACAAATGGATTTATTTTGATATTCAAATGGTATAGCTCACAACTACTCATCTGGGCTCTGTTAACAAAAGCAGTCAGAGAAAATACATATACAGCTGACAGCATGGGCCTGTTTCAATAAAACTTTATTTACAAAAACAGGTGGATGGCTAGATTTGCCTCGTGGGCTGCCTTTTGATGATCCTTATATATTATCATAGAAGTGATGTGTGAAGTTAAGTATTTCTGTCTGTGGCACTGATCTCCAAAGAGCCACATCAAACTTTCCTTCTATCCATTCTTAGATCATAAGGGTTGGCCCAGATGCAGTGCAATCAAATTTGCAGATGTTGACATATCTACACATAGATAGTGAAATCACAGAACTCATAAATGCTATTCTACTACAAGATCATCACATAATTGATCAAAGCAAAAGTCATTCTCTAATATCTTTAAATTAATGTGTGAGTGACTCCCTAAAGCATTCCACTTTAACAAACACTTTCCTCCAAAAAATAATAAGTAAATAAATAAACCTCAAAAATTAACATTGTTTGCTGGTAATACTAATTCTTCAAAAAGTTACCCAAGATGCTTTTTCTCCCCTATCTCCGTCCTGCATTCATTTTAATGATCTTCCTTCTGCAATCCTCTGACGTAGCCATGCATTGTACTTAATTAAGAAACAAAGCTTTAACAGAAGAACTTAAACTTAACAATTCATTCTGGGTCAGACACATACTTCTCTCCTGGGTAGTAAGGACTGCATTTTTATTTTATTTTATTTTTTTCATCCCATTTTTTACAGCCAGTTACTGTCATTTGCTGTTTGACTGTTATCATTATAAAAGATACAGGCTTTTCTACTTTGTTATTTGTAGCATTATCTCATGTTTTACAACATCTTTGCACAACATGCAGACACATGAAATATAACTAGTGAAAAGTTCTCGATGGTATTAATGCATAAAAAAGAATGTGGTTCCATCTCTACTGTCTTTACCCAGCCCAAAGCTGATGAACAGCCAATTTTCCTTTATCACATTAGCACAGCCATGAGGGAAACACATTCGTTCTAGTCAGCTACACTAAAGATACTATTACCAATCTAACATATACATGTTTTATATCAGCCGTATTCTCAGAGCATGGAAGAGCCAACAATATATTAACACTAGCATGACAGTTTATTTAAGAAAAGAAAATTGTCTCTGTAGAAGGACAGAAGTTAGAAATGTATGGCTAAAGCTTGGTGTCACTGGTCTAATAAAGGTAATAATTCTTTGGCTTGCTTTATAGCAGGTAACACTCTGGTGACAGTTCTGTCATATCATTCAAATAAAAATGTTGTCTTTTACAAGTTTAACTGCACCTTTATTTTGAGTCCAGTAGAAAGTGTGTTTTTGATTTTCTGTATTCACTGCATTATATCTGTTGACAAGAGTCCAAGACCTTTTTCCTCCTTCTTTTTCTTCTTTCTTTTTAATCAACTCATCATCCATTTGCTTAGAAGGATGTGTTGTCACTTTCAGTGAATTGCAGATGGATGTTTTCACTTTGTTGGTACTTAAAAAGATGATTAATGATGATCCCAAGCCGCTTTCTTCCCTTGTCCCCTCCCCTCCTGAAAACCTTACTATAAATAAAATGGAATCTTCTCTGGTGTTCTGTACCATGTTTTACATCCCGGGATTCTCAAAACTACTTTGCAATTCTGGTCTTGGGCAACAACGCAATCAAAGTGTGAAGACTAAGGTGCCTTTTGGCAGTAGCTCATTCTGATGACCCCCTTGCCAGTTGTTTAGGAGAATAGGAATATATAGGATTGAATTTCTGATTTCTGAAAAGAAAGCCATCAGCTAAAGTAAACATCCCACCTAGCTCATTCTCCACCCCTGTGAGTATTTGTGGAGGAGTATGTACATGTTTACCACCACCATTTGAAGGAATGAACTGGTGGGGAAAATAAAAGCAGCAGCAGTTGAGGAGTGTCCAGAATTCATTTGGAAATCTTCATTTTCTTGGGGTTTCCTATTTTAGCATTTGGGGGTGAAGTATGTGTGTCCCTGAGAAAATAAGGTTACATTAGAATTTTTTGTTTCTTTATATTTTGGGATTACACCCGATGGTGCTCAGGGATCACTTCTGGATCTTCACTCAGGAATCACTCCTGGCAGTGCCAGATCGGGCAGATACAGTGCCTGGGATCAAATCCAGGTCAGCTGTGTAAAGAAGTCACTGTGACCCCTGCACTAACGCTCTGACCCAGACTTTTTTTTTTTTTTAGACGTGGAATTCCTGACCATTCTTATGCCTAGTTAGAGGGAAATAGAACTCAAAATTACTGATAAAGATTAAAGTTAAGATATGATTGTGAGGGCAAAACTGATGCCATGACAAGCTGCAGCTAACATTAAGTCTCAGCTAGGCCTCAGTTTCTGTTTCCCCAGAGCAGGACTTGCAATTGCTGGTAAACTTCCAGTTGAGTAACTTGCCAAGATAAGGAATTGGGCAGTTGGGTGTGGCCAGTCAAGAGGGGTCACTATACCCTCCTTAGAAACTGTTGCTAACCATTGCCTAATTGATGACCACCATTGTAATAGGGCTAAAGCTAAAAATAGATCAGTATATAAATTGCCTCTTACTCTGAGCCCTATATAAACTGCTTGTGATTTGTAGTCGGGGTCTTTGTCAAGACTCCACTGTGTCGGATGAGACTTGGACCCGAGCTCGAGCGAGTGCTGGCTCGGGCTAGTAATGAAGTTCCTTTGCTTTTGCATTATCATGTGTGGACTTAGTCTTTCTGCAATTGGGGATCTGAAACTTGGGCACAACAACTATGAAGTTCAATATATGATTACAGTCCACCTAGACTAACACAATCACTATTACTGAAATGCCAGTTCTGTTGCTATTTCACTTCTGGACATCAACAACCAAAAGAAACTGCTGAGTCAGACTCAGAGATAACTAGAATCTTCCTCTGACCCACTCTTCAGAGAAAGTATTCTCCATTATGTGTGTCCATCCATTCTAAATGTAATTTGATTAAACATTAGCACAGCATCTACATGGCTCTCTGATTTACCCCGTGAAAATAAGTCATGATCCTTTTCTCAAATCAGAGGGCACATGGGTGCTGTAGAGTCTGGTACGTGGATGTATCTGACTCACAGAGCCAGTAACATTGAAAGCAGGTGGTGACCCAAACTACAGACAGCCTGTCAGGGAGACAGGTGGGGACAAAAGCCTGGGGACACTGGTGGCATTGGGGTCAGAACACTATATGACCGAAACGCAACTATGAACCCTTTGTAAATCATGGTGCCATAATACAAAACTAAAAACAAACAGAAGTTGTACCGAAGAGCTGTGAGAGCACTTGATTAAGGTACATACCTTGCAGGGGACCCACCAAGTCAATCTTTAACAGCACACGGACCAACCCCCCATCATTTCCAATGCAGCCGTGGGGACCCTGAGCACTGTCAGAGTGGCCTGAGAAATCCCCAGGACTGCAGAGTCCAGGAAGCACCTCAAGCCATACACTGATGTCCCAGTCCAGTGGCTGGGAATCACGAAAAGATGCTTCTGAGACTCCTGAGCACTGTTTGGGAGACTTCTCCACCCACACTTCTCTCAAATAATTTACCCAACACCACTAACATGGATGTATACACGACTAACATAGGTGTATAACTTGTTTCCATGAGGATTAACAACCCCCCCCCGACACATAAAATCACAAAATTTATAAGCATCCCAAGATTACCGGTTTCTTTAGTTTGATGGATCTCATTTTTAAACAAAACATCTTAAGCATATTAAATACCACCATTTCCACAGATATAGCTAAGTGATTTGGCAGCATACATTGATCCCAAATTCACTCTCAAAGGATGATGATGGGTATAAACATAAAGAATTATATCATTTGCATGTTAAGAAAGATAACAAAAATAAAAGAAAATTACTGTCATAAACTCCAAAGGGGAAAGTTTTGTGAAGGAAAAAATCTTTTGGACTTTCTTAAATAGAAGTTACCTTTAAATAGACTTTCTATTTCTAGGTTAAAGAGGAATTTGCATAAAGATTCTACTATGGCAATCTATACTTTGTAAGCATATGGAAGATAATTTATTCTGTAAACTAGACTGGTTATGTTAAAATATCATATGTATGTTCAATTTCCCTATCTGAAAACATATGATATACCCCCTCCTATTGCTTACTTTCCTAAACCTAAGTCTTGTGAGTTTCTTATTTTTGGTTTTGATTTGGGGGCACACCAGACAGTGACCAGGGTTTACTCCTGACTCTGTGCTCAGGAGCATGCCAGGTTCAGAGCAGGGTCTTCTGTATGCAAGGTAAGAACCTTAACCCTGGTACTATCTCTCTGGCCCAATTCTATTTCTAATCTGTCACCAACAGCCGACCACCAGTTGACGTGCTGGGATCTCCTCACTGTCTAATGATCACATGATGCTTAATGTTTTATCCCTGTTTTGTTCAACCTATTTCACGTGGGAATAAGCCACCTTGTTATGGCCTCTCATTGGCCTACGTTTGTTAATGCTTTTTCAGGGGATATATTCCAAGTACTGTATTGTCTAGTAGTCCTTTGCCAACTAGCTCAGCATGATAAAGGTTCTCAAGCTAATCTCCTTAGTTGAAAAATCAACATATTGGGTATTTTTCAAATGCATGCCCATTCTTTCCATACTTATACTCATCCACAGCAAGGGTCCTTATCTCTGTTTGGAAGAGAAATGATTCCAAGATCATTTAGAAGTTTAATGGGAATCTAGAACCTGTTTTCATTCATTTTAACTTATCAGTTACACCCAGGTACACTTTAAAACCACAGCCATCTTACTGAGTCCGAATTAGCCATTGCATGTCTCTGCTAAGGGAACGAGATTTCCTGCCAACACCATCCCACTCCTCAGGACATCCCAAGCTCCAGCCTCCTGTCCTGAGTCCAAAGCCATGCTGGAGTCTTTCCTCCCATTACCTCATGGCACCTCACCTTGCCCCACTGCACTGCTATCATTGTGACTGCCGGAAGGAAGAAGCAGCTGAGGTTTAACTGCTGCAGGATTCTGCTTCTGTTGACCTTTGAACCATGTCACTTCCCACAGCTCTAACACTCTCAATGTGTAAACTCAAAAGTATCTTCTTACTTCAAGCCTGAGTCCTAGCTGGAACCACTGAGATTGCAGCTCACAAAGGCAACCCTTTTGCACATGAGCTTAAACTGAGGTAAGCTAGGTAACAGTCTTCACCCAAATCTTCTCCAGGATAAACAGGAAATAGTGTTCTGAATAGGATACAGTTTGGAGTCCATCTCTTCTTAAACTATGGCTCCCAAATACACTATCCCCCATTGCTACAAGTAGAGTAATTGCAAAACTGAGTAGGATGATCAGCTGAAATAGAATCCAAGATCCTGTGCCAGATACTTGGCAAGGAACAAAGCAGCTAAAACGGCTTAACTCATAACCTGCCAACTCCCTGATACACTGTTTTCCTTAACTTGTGCCGTGGTGACAGTTACCCCACACCGCTGTCCTCATCCTGCCGTGCACATATATAGTTTGTTTGTGACCCCAAGGACAGGAACTGATCTTTTTCATGCTGTATTTCATCTTGTTAGATTCAGTCCACTGCTCTGGGCTGTCAAAATCTTTTTGGATGTTCTGTCTGTCATCCAATATATTTACCATCCTCCAAGATTCGTGTCATTTGCAAATTTGATAAGCATGGCCCTGCGTGCTGAGCAGAAGCTCAGTAAATACTGATTGGTTGACTAATTAATACTCCAAAAATAAAATCACCAGCAGAATCTGCACTACACTAAGTTGTGAGCAATAAAGGAAAGGGAATACTTTTTAAAAGACAAAATGTGTCATGTAGGGATTCTTCACCTTTGTGTATAGTGACCTTGTTTACCAAGATGAGTTTTTATATAATTATAAACACTCTGATCCATGAAGTTGTATTTGTACTAATAATATGAATAAAATGAGTAAAGGCAATTAGCTGCAGAGAGGTTGTTTGAATCAAAGTGAATCTTATTTGTAGATTGCCCGCAAATATCTGGAATGTTCCTAGGTTCCCACCATTTGCTTGGTTTCTGAATAGTGTTATCCTAAATTATACCTAAATATGGTGGGAATATGTCAGAATTATAAAAAAAAATTGGTAAACTCTGTGTTACCTTTCTCCAAAGTTTGTGAAGCCCAGAAGTGTGACTCAAGAGGAAGCAAAATAACAATAAAAAATAAAGTCAAGGGCCCAAAGAGACAATTTCAGGTGTTAAGATGCTTGCCTTACATATGGCAGATCCACATTCAATTACTGGCACCACATTTGGTTATCTAAGCAGCACCAGGAGTGATCTCTGGGCACAGAGCCAGAAGTAAGTCCTGAGTAGCACTGGATGTGGCCTACATTTTAATTAATTAAGAATAAAAATAAAAAACAAGCACAATGACACAGTAATATAGAAATTGCCTGGCAGGTGGCAATCTCTGGGTTTGACTCAGAACCACAAAAACATAAAATAAAATAACTTCTAATTGTTTTTAGTAGGTCACTGTCACTGTCACCCAGTTACTCATCTATTTGCTTGAGCGGGCACCAGTAAGTCTCCATTGTGAGACTTGTTGTTACTGTTTTTGGCATATTGTATACACCATGGGTAGCTTTCCAGGCTTTGCCGTGTGGGCGAAATAACTTAGGTAGCTTGCCGGGCTCTCCAAGAAGGAGAGCGGGAGAGACGAAGACCCTGGTTGGCCTCGTGCAAACTCCCTACTCGCTGTGCTATTGCTCCAGCCCAGTAGGTCTTTAACAAAAGAAAAATAAGAATGAAGGTTTAGAAAAGAGTGAAGCAGTTTTAAAAGGGTCAGAATTCCTCTGGCTACCATATCTGATACAGAAACTAGCCTGGGATCTACATTCCATGTGACATGTGTGGCTCATAGCATTTTTAGACCATTTGGTGCTTCTGAATACTTATAGCCATGGATGCTTGTGAGTTGGTACAACTTTCCACTCCTGGGAGGACACTCAGGTAGCAGCTTGCTTCTCCTTCTGACAAGTTCACCTGTTGGTTATAATGTTTTAGTCCTTGATGCAGGTTGAGATGTTAAGATTTAAGAACATTTGGTTCATTCTAAAGAGCTAGAGGAATGGAGGGATGGCTGATAGGCTTGAGTCTTTATTATTGCTTGTTTCTTAGCCAAGTTGGAGAACTCTTTAATGCCTCAGTAGTCACCATCCTATTCTATTTCTTTTGCTATTACTTTCCTCTGAGTATCTTTCATGGTTTTATTTATTTTTTCCCTCTGCCATCCATTGTCCCAGTAGCTGAGTACCCACAAAATATATTCACTCAATGGTCACAGCAGCATCAACAGTTCCCTAATAGCATCCTTCTGCCCAACACAAAGTTTTCAGGACTAAGTTCTCATTTCTTCTGATGATATTGCCTACTTTCTGTGACCTACCTCCCCATCTGTCTACTGGTCAGAGGTGATAGGCCTGCCTGGCATGGCTGTGCTCACTCTAGACTGGACTCAGTCCTTGGAGGACAAGGAGAGGTAATACAATGCTTCCTATTTTCTTGGCAAGGGGGTTTCTTCCTTTCAAATTCTATAAGCCTATTTTCAATTGGCCCATATCCCACTTCTGTGCCCCAATATCCCGGTGCAACTATCTCCACTGCCTGACTGGGCAATCACTCCCTGTGCTACTGCCACTTGCAAGCTCCCTCCCCGGGTATCTGCCAGCTCTGTGCTTTCATTCTGAAGCAGCATTTCTTGTGTGTTTGGGATGCTGGTTTTCTTTGTCAATCAGATCTCACCTGATTTCCACTTCCTAAAAATTTTAACAGGCTGGAGTGGTAGCACAGTGGGTAGGGCATTTGCCTTGCAGGTGGCCGACCCAGGGTTTGATTCCTCTGTTCCTCTCAGAGAGCCTGGCAAGCTACTGAGAGTATCCTGCCTGCACGACAGAGCCTGGCAAGCTACCCATGGCATATTCTATGTGCCACAAACAGTAACAACAAGTCTCATTATAGAGATGTTACTGGTGCCCACTCAAGCAAATCGATGAACAACGGGATGACAGCACTACAGTGCAGAGTTCTAACAATTACCTGACAATTGCATTCTTTTCTATATTTTATGGGGGTAGAATTTTGCATCAAGTGTGGCCACATCTGAATCAGTTATAACTCTTTCCCTAGCAAAATTCAGGGGAAAAATCCAATAAAGTAACTGCAGGAGATGAGTATGGGGCCTGCCTAAGTGCCTTTCACCTCACTCACTTGAACTTGAGATTTTAAAATTCCACTTGACCATTAGGGTTTCATACACCTCGGAGTCAGTGTCCATCTCATTTATGCCATTAGACCAGCTAGATGACAGCAAGTTGTCATCATATTTCTCAGGGATTTCTCTGAGGAACCAGAGACTTACAAGGGGAAGAAAGTGTCATTCCATCTGAATCCGACCATTGCATCAATTGACCTGAAAGCCAGAAAGTTCTATTTCTCCAAGGGAAGGAAAACCACTGAAAGCTTGAGCATCCAATCAAACAAATTACATTTACCTCCCCAGAGGGGCTCTGCTCTGGACTCTCACCAGAATTTAGGAGGAATATATATTTTAATGGTCAAGTTTAGCAGGAGGTACTGTAATGGAACAGAAAAATAATGGAACACAACAAAAATATGATTGACCCAAGGAATCACAGTGGCTTGAAAACTCAATCTAATTTGAAATAGCATTGTTTATAAACTTGAGTTTGAGCACTGACCCATAAAACTAGGTACTTATGGAATTAGAGGGAAGATGTATAAAGAACCCAAGTTTTAATTTCCATCTTCCATTAATGAGTTGCAAAAAAGAGTTACTTAGTGAATTCTCAAATGGTGCTAAGTTGGTAGGTATTGCCAAAGTTGCCAGGAACAACAAAACAAAATTGAAGAGATTAGATGTTGGGCAGGAACTGAGCAGGCAGTTGGCTCTATTTTAATGGAAGGTCATTTGAAACACACATTTTAAATAAATCCCTTTTCAAAAAGCTCACCATGCTAGATAGAGTGTGGCTGAGTAGCAATACCAGCACAAACCTTGGTGGTCAATAACAACAAGAATGGATGTTCAAGAACAGTTATGCCAAATGCAAAAGAAAATATTCAAGAGAATGGAAGGAAACACCATTGTTGCATCTGTGTGTTTTATTTGATGTGAAAAGTTAAGAAAAATATTTTGAGAGAAACTCCATCATCTTCAGAGCTGTAGGAGTGTTTGAAAAGGCTAAGTGTTTACACCAATGGAGAGAAAACATCAGTGAAAGCAGCAGGAATTAGAATGCATTGGGAATTAGAAGGTAAATCTCTGGTGATGTTCCCTTTCAGAAAACAAATATATCCTCACCAAATAAACGACTAGATTCAAATTAAGTAATGAAATAAGTATGTTATAAAATGGGTATTGAATGCATTGAATATATTACTTTTGAATAACAGTTATAAAAATGTTATTATGCATGAACTGAAAGCATCATCACTCCCATGTAATAATTTGATTGTAAAATATTAAGGTAGAAATACTTATTTATGCAACAAAACATGAATGCATGAAGTCAAAAGGAAAGAATGAGAAAAGCCAAGATGTGCTAACTACCTAATTCTCCTGCGAAAAGAGCTTTCATGTTTGAAATTTATGACTTGAGAAATACAGGCTTAAGTTATTTTAGCATGTAGATTTAAAAAATAATTGTAGTATAAATAAAACCAAATTCAATGTCTTCAAATTACCAGAGGAAACCATATTTTATACTTGACAGTTTTTAGTAATTAATAAAAAGTGCAAAGTTCTTAAAAAGAAGAGAGAACAACACAAAAACATTATTCAGAAGAAAAGATGCATGCATGTTCAATAGCCTTCAGTAAATTCAGACATCACAGTTAAGATAGGAAACGAAAAAGGAAACAAAAAAACACCAACACTATGTTTTCCATTAGATAGGGAAAACATTGTTTAAATGTCTGTATTGGCAATAATTTGAGGGACAGGAGCTGTGGTTCATTTTGGTAAAATTTGCACAACCCAGACATTTTCTTTCATTGTTTCGGTGTGTGGTGGGCACAGTGAGCATATCGGCCAGTTCTTAGGTCATTCCTGATTATGCTCAAGGGACCATACATGATGTTAGGGATCAAACCAGGGTTCACTGCATGCAAATAAAGTACCTTAACCCCTGTACTATCCCTCTGTTTATACAAACATTTTCGATGAACAGTTTGTCACTATACAGGTAAATGTCTGTATTGGCAATACAGTATGCAATGAATCACAAGTGTAACCCCAGAATTGACCACCAGATGCCAGCTCCCGCTGAAGTTATGAATCCAGAATGACCCTGAAGGCTGGTTTTCTTGGACAGGTTCTGCTGTCCATACACAGGAAGGACCTGGGCCTTCAGATAAATGATGAGAGAATGTTTGTAGGGAAGATACAGGAGAAAAAAACATAATAAAATGAAAACAATGGTTAAGTCTCTGAATGTGGGCTGTGGAGGTGAAAGGACCCACAAGAGATTCTATAACTATTAAGTCAAATATAGGAGTTCAGGCAATTAACTTTGGTCTGCAGCCAAAACTTAGCACTTGATGTAGACAGAGCATTGGCAAGAGCTTGCCATCTGACTAAAGGGCAAGGAGAAGACACACTCACCTGCACAGTTACCAGCCAAGAGGAGCATAAAGAGTCAATGGAAAGCATTTGATTGTGGGAAGAGGTTGCCCAAGGTTCCAGCAGTGGGAAAGCACTAGCAGGTGCTGAGAAAGGTATGTACTCAAGACCAGAGTTCTTCCCAACACAAGGTGAAACAAGAAATAATTTCCTCCTTTAATCTCTACCTACTCCCAGAATATACATACAGTGTTATGGTTGAAAAACAAAGGGACCAGTGACTTCAAATAATACAGAAAGAATGACCAGAAGTTACTCAGAGAACCGTAACTGCTGGGGAATTGCAGCTTTTTATTCAATTTCATGGAAAATACAGAATTTCTAGCAGGAGCTGAGATCTTATAGAACAACTTGACAATTTTGACAAGTCTTGGTAGGATTACACAGCAAGGTAAGAGACTAAGAATATGGTTTAATTGTTTTGCAAAAGGAAAAATAAAACAAGCAGGACTTTAAAATATCCAGAATCAGTAAGCCTGATTCTGTTATCCTATAACTAGAATAGAAAGCCTGTGGAAAAAAACAGGAAAAAAATATATTGAACATCAAATATGTGAACATATAAAATTCCAACCAATTTGGTAAAGAAATGGGTTACAAGGAAAATAGCCTGGCCACCTGCAATATTGAACACTGGTTTTTCCAAGCCATTTGTTATAAGAAATGCATCATTAAGCAATGCCATCATTGTGTGAAGGTTTCAGGCTATCTTTACATAGGCCGAGACAGAACAAACCTAGGTGAGAAGCTCTTGCCCACTGGGACCATCATAATTTATATGAGTACGTCATGGCCCAAAAGCCATCAAGCAACTTCAGAACATAAGACATCAATGACAATGACATGCTAGTGGTCAACCTACAAAATCTATTTTTAAATATTTTTTTCCACCTTCCACTGTCAAAGTTTATTTTGATGCGGCTGTCCTGGTAAACAAAGTTTCCAATCCAGACCACATTTTCTGCCTGAGTTATTTCATGCATACTATATTACACATAGCCAATACGATGGCACTGTGCTGACCATCTTCTAAGAATTATGTTGGATGGTTTTGGACATACACATTTTACTGTAATAATCTATGAAGGAGTTCAAGTGTTTTACCAGGGAATGAGAGAGACACTGGCCATGTGGTGACTTCGGAGAACAGACACAGAATCTACTAAGCGTGTAATAATGATCTTCACAGATTCTTCAACACCAAAAAAAAACCTTGTCCAAAACAACAGTTCCAGCACATGTCCTGGCTCTTTCATGCTCTGTGCCACCAGAGGGAAAAAAGGACCCTGTTGTAACATTTAACCCAAAAGGCCTTCTTCCAACATCCCTGATGATCCAGTTAGTCACCTGTCTTTCAGTTATTCCACAGGACTTTGAAACACAACTGATACTTACAGCAGAGAGAAATGAAAAAAAGCACTTATTTTTTAAAAGAAAGTAAAAAATTAGTTCTTCTATTATCAACGTGTTAGTTCAGCTCAACATCCTTCCAATGGTAGATAAATCTTTACATCCAACCTCTTATATAGCACTTCCTTGAGGGATAAATTTACTCAGAAGTTTCTAATCATAATAAAAACATTTTTTTTTTATTTTTTTTAAATTTATTTATTTTTAATTAGAGAATCACCGTGAGGGTACAGTTACAGATTTATACACTTTTGTGCTTATACTTCCCTCATACAAAGTTTGGAACCCATCCCTTCACCAGTGCCCATTCTCCACCACCCGTAAACCCAGTGTCCCTCCCACCCTCCCCAATCCCATCTCCCCCCCACCCCACCCTGCCACTGTGGCAAGGCATTCCCTTCTGTTTTCTCTCTCTAATTAGCTGTTGTGCTTTGCAATAAAGGTGTTGAGTGGCCGCTGTGCTCAGTCTCTAGCCCTCATTCAGCCCGCAACTCCCTTCCCCCACATGGCCTTCGACTACAATGTAGTTGGTGATCGCTTCTCTGAGTTGACCTTTCCCCGGAACGTGAGGCCAGCCTCGAAGCCATGGAGTCAACCTCCTGGTACTTATTTCTACAGTTCTTGAGTGTTAGTCTCCCACTCTGTTATTCTATATACCATAGATGAGTGCAATCTTTCTATGTCTGTCTCTCTCTTTCTGACTCATTTCACTCAGCATGAAACTTTTCATGCCCATCCACTTGACTACAAAATTCTTGACCTCCTTTTTTCTAACAGCTGCATAGTATTCCATTGTATAGATGTACCAAAGTTTCCTCAACCAGTCATCCGTTCTGGGGCATTCGGGTTTTTTCCAGATTCTGGCTATTGTAAACAGTGCTGCGATGAACATACATGTGCAGATGTTGTTTCGATTGTACTTTTTTGCCTCTCTGGGATATATTCCCAGCAGTGGTATTGCTGGGTCAAATGGGAATTCAATATCTAATTTTTTGAGAGTCGTCCAAATTGTTTTCCAGAAGGGCTGAACCAGTCGGCATTCCCACCAGCAGTGAAGAAGGGTCCCTTTCTCCCCACATCCTCTCCAACAGCGGTTGCTTTTGTTCTTTTGAATGTGTGCTAGTCTCTGTGGTGTGAGGTGGTATCTCAAAGTTGTTTTGATCTGCATCTCTCTGATGATTAGTGATGCAGAGCACTTTTTCATGTGCCTTTTGGCCATTCGTATTTCTTCCTTGGTAAAGTTTCTGTTCATTTCTTCGCCCCATTTTTTGATGGGGTTGGATGTTTTCTTCTTGTAGAGTTCAACCAGTGCTTTATATACCATTGATATCAACCCCTTATCTGATGGGTATTGTGTAAATATCCTTTCCCATTCTGTGGATAGTCTTTGTATTCTGGTCACTGTATCTCTTGCGGTGCAGAAGCTTTTTAGTTTAATGTAGTCCCATTTGTTGATCTCTGTTTTTACTAGATTGCTTAGTTCCGTGTCACCTTTGAAGATACCTTTATCTTCAATATCGTGGAGGGTTTCGCCGACCTTGTCTTCAATGTACCTTATGGTTTGTGGTCTAATGTTGAGGTCTTTAATCCATTTTGATCTGACTTTTGTGCATGGTGTCAGGTCAAGGTCTAAACCCATTTTTTTGCATGTGGTTGTCCAGTTGTGCCAGCACCATTTGTTAAAGAGGCTTTCCTTGCTCCACTTCACATCTCTTGCTCCCTTATCAAAGATTAGATGGTCATACATTTGGGGTTGTGTGTAGGGATATTCCACCCTGTTCCATTGGTCTACGGCTCTGCCTTTGTTCCAGTACCATGCTGTTTTAATTGTTACTGCTTTGTAGTAAAGTTTGAGGTTGGGGATGGTGATGCCTCCCATCATCTTTTTCCCAAGAATTGTTTTAGCTATCCTTGGACGTTTGTTATTCCATATGAATTTTAGGATTGCTTGATCCATTTCTTTGAAGAATGTCATGGGTATACTTATAGGGATCGCATTGAATCTGTATAATGCTTTAGGGAGTATTGCCATTTTGACAACATTGATTCTCCCTATCCACGAGCAGGGTATATGTTTCCATTTCCTCATGTCCTCTTTGATTTCATGGAGTAGCGTTATGTAGTTTTCTTTGTAAAGGTCTTTTACTTCCTTGGTTAAGCTGATTCCGAGGTACCTGATTTTCTGGGGCACGATTGTGAATGGGATTGCTTTTTTCATGTCCCTTTCCTCTGCCTCATTGTTTGCATATATGAAGGCCATGGATTTTTGGGTATTGATTTTGTAGCCTGCAACTTTACTGTATAAGTCTATTGTTTCTAAGAGTTTCTTAGTAGAGGTTTTAGGCTTCTCTAGATATAGTATCATGTCGTCTGCAAATAGTGAGAGTTTGATTTCTTCCCTTCCTATCTGGATGCCCTTAATCTCTTTTTCTTGTCTAATAGCTATCGCAAGTACTTCCAGTACTATATTGAAGAGGAGTGGTGAGAGTGGGCATCCTTGTCTTGTGCCTGATCTCAGAGGAAAGGCCCTTAGTTTTTCCCCGTTGAGGATAATGCTTGCCGTAGGCTTGTGATAGATGGCTTCGACTATCTTGAGGAAAGTTCCTCCAAACCCCATTTTGGCAAGGGTTTTCATCATGAAAGGATGTTGGATCTTGTCAAATGCTTTCTCTGCATCTATTGATATGATCATATGGTTTTTATCTTTACTTTTGTTGATATGCTGGATTATGTTGATTGATTTCCGAATGTTAAACCATCCTTGCATCCCTGGGATGAATCCCACTTGGTCGTGATGTATGATCTTTTTGATGAGTTGTTGGATCCTATTTGCTAGTATTTTGTTGAGGATCTTCGCATCGGTGTTCATCAGGGAAATTGGTCTGTAATTTTCTTTCTTAGTGGTGTCTTTGTTTGCTTTTGGTATTAGGGAGATATGTGCTTCATAGAAACTGTTTGGGAGAGTTCCTGTTTTTTCAATTTCCTGGAAAAGTTTGAGGAAAACAGGCAATAGGTCTTCTTTAAATGTTTGGAAGAATTCGCCAGTGAAACCATCTGGGCCTGGGCTTTTGTTTTTGGGGAGGTTTTTGATTACCGTTTCAATTTCCTTAACATTGATGGGTCTATTCAGGTATTCCAGGTCTTCTTTCTTCAGTGTTGGGAGATTATAGGAATCAAGGAATCCATCCATCCTTTTTTGTGGCGTAAAGACTTTCAAAGTAGTCTCTAATGATCTTTTGAATCTCACTGGTTTCTGTTATGATGTCCCCCTTTTCATTTCTGATTCGATTTATTAGAGTTTTCTCTCTTTCTTTCTTTGTGAGACTTGCTAGCGGTTTATCAATCTTATTTATTTTCTCAAAGAACCAACTCTTTGTTTCATTGATCTTTCGGATTGTTTTTTTGGTTTCGATGTCATTAATTTCTGCTCTAATTTTTATTATTTCTTTCCTTCGGTCTGGTTTGGGGTCCTTTCTCTGGTCCTTTTCTAGGGTCTTGAGTCGTGAAGTCAAGCTATCTATGTGGATCCTTTCTTCCTTCCTGAGGAATGCTTGGAGAGCTATAAATTTTCCCCTTAACACGGCTTTAGCTGCGTCCCATAGGTTTTGGTAGCTCGTGTCTTCATTCTCATTTGTTTCTAAGTATCTTTTGATTTCTTCCTTGATTTCCTTCTTGACCCACTCATTGTTCAACATGGAATTGTTTAATTTCCAGGTGTTTGGTTTGATTTTCCGTATTTGTGGGTGGTTAGCTTCTATCTTCAGCGCATCGTGGTCTGAAAAGATGGTTGATACAATTTCTATTTTTCCGATTCTATTGAGGTATGTTCTGGGGCCCAGTACATGGTCTATTTTTGAA
Source organism: Sorex araneus (assembly GCF_027595985.1). Classification (NCBI taxonomy): domain Eukaryota; kingdom Metazoa; phylum Chordata; class Mammalia; order Eulipotyphla; family Soricidae; genus Sorex; species Sorex araneus. Next base: position 16,688,318 of record NC_073308.1, read on the forward strand.
AATGTTCCATGTGCACTGGAAAAGAATGTGTATTCTTTCTTTTTGTGGTGTAAGGCCCTGTATAGGTCTATTAGGCCTCTCTCTTCAATTTCTTCATTCAGAGTCAGTGTTTCCTTGTTGAGTTTTGTTCTTGTGGATCTATCTAGAGGTGATAAGGCCATATTGAAGTCTCCGACTACAATTGTGCTGTTAGTGATGTCCTCTTTGAAGTCTGTTAGGAGTCGTTTTAAATATTTAGCCGGTCGTTTGTTAGGAGCATATACGTTTAAGAGTGTGATTTCTTCCTGTTGTACATATCCCTTGATAAACAGAAAATGACCTTCGCTGTCCCTTTTGATCTTTTTCATCCTGAAATCTATGTTGTCGGATACCAGGATGGCCACTCCAGCTTTTTTAAGGGGGTTGTTTGCTTGGAGGATTGTTTTCCATCCTTTGACTTTGAGTCTATGTTTACTCTGTTTGTTCAGGTGTGTTTCTTGCAGGCAACAGAATGTTGGGTTTAATTTCCGGATCCATTTAGCCACTCTGTGTCTTTTGATAGGTGCATTTAGGCCATTGACATTGAGAGAGATTATTGTGATGTGGTTTTGTGTCATCTTTCTGTGGGATTTGTTGTTCTTATGGGGCTCCTCCTTGTCTTACAGTAGCCCCTTTAGACCTTCTTTCAAGATTGGTTTTGAGTCTATGAAGTTCCTGAGCTGTTGTTTATCCGAGAAATAGTGTATAGTTCCTTCGAGTTTGAGTGAGAGTTTAGCTGGATAAAGTATTCTTGGTGAGGCATTCATTTCGTTGAGTTTTTTCACTATGTCCCACCATTGTCTTCGGGCTCGGAGGGTTTCTTCTGACAGATCGGCCGTAAATCTGAGGGGTGCTCCTTGGTATGTGATTTCCCTCTTTGACCTTGCTACTTGTAGAATTGTGTCTCTATCTACAGCATCCGCCATTCTGACTATGATATGCCTTGGAGTCTTTTTATTTGGGTCTCTTTTTGCTGGCACTCTTCGGACTTCTTGTATCTGGACGCCTGCCTTCTCCAGCTCTGGGAATTTCTTAGCGATGATGTCTTTGACTATGTTTTTTTCATTGGGGTTACTTCCCTGTGGTTCTGGTACTCCAATGATTCTTATGTTGTTCCTCTTGAAGTCATCCCCCAGGGCTCTGATTCGCTCTATAGCCATTTTGAGGTCTTTGGCCATTATTTGTTGCTGTCTGTAAGCTTTCTGCAGCTCATCCTCAAGCTCGCTGATTCTGTCTTCGGCTGTAGTCATTCTGCTGTTGAGGGCATCTAGTGAGATTTTTATTTCATCTACCGATAGCTTTATTTGTGAGACTTCGGTTCGAAGGTTTGAGATTTCTGCTCTCATTTCTGCTCTCATTTCTTCCTGTATTTTCTTGGTAGACTGTTCCAGCGCTTGATTCATCTCCTCCCTTAATTTATTGGATGTCTGTTCCATAGTTGCTTGGAGTAGGTCGACTCTCCTCCATATTTCCTCTCTGAATTGTTTATCTGAGAGGTCGTAGATGTTGGGAGACTCTTTTGAGGTTTCTAGTATCTTTTGTTCTCCCTCTCTTGGTGGAGGGGATTTTCGCTGTTTCTTCATATTGTCACGGAAGTGCAGAGTTGGAACCTTGTAGTTATTTATTCCTCTTCCTTTTCGTGGGAAGAAGGGGCTCCGATTGTGCTAAACTTCCCTTATTCACTGATAGCTTTTATAGTGTCAGCCTAAGCTAATGACTATTTTGCGTAAATGTTTGAGCTCGCAAAAGTGAGTTTTCAAAGGAATACACAGTACGGATTGAGCTGAGGTAGCAAAGAATAACTGCGGCCGCGTTAGCGTTGGCCGCTCTGAGAGGAGGCCACGCCCACTTTAGACCACGCCCACTAAGACACAGATAGAATGAATTCTATCAATTGTGGCCAAAGGAGAAGGCATGGAATGGTAGAAAAAAAAAAAATAACTGCGGCCGCATTAGCGGCCGCCGCTCCAGAAAAAGGCCACGCCCACTTTTTAGGCCACGCCCCCTGAGATGAGGACACGCCCCTAAGCAGCAGAGTGGGGATTGGTCAGGATCCGACGGCGGCGGCGGCAAGGTGCCAGGCAGGGGCTTCAGGAGAAGCCCCGAGCCGCGGCGGGCAGGGGGCGGGGAGGGGGGCTTCTCCGCGCTGAGGCAGGCTCTCCAAGGGATTGCCTGTTTACCTGCAGGATGGAGATTGGTCAGGATCCGACGGCGGCGGCGGCAAGGTGCCAGGCAGGGGCTTCAGGAGAAGCCCCGAGCCGCGGCGGGCAGGGGGCGGGGAGGGGGGCTTCCTAAAAACATTTTTTAATCTTGAATCTTATGTTTAAGAAACTCCCCATTTGATCTGCATTAACTTCTTAATCTTTGTTCCTTTCTTTACTTGCATCATGAATCACAAATCACAAAATCCTGTTGATCGTCGAATTTCTTGAGTGGTCTCAGTAACCTCTCCATTTGTCCCATCCCTGAGATTTTAGAAGCCTCTCTCTACTCAGCCTCCCCAACGATGCTGCATTGGAGGCTCTCTCAAGGTCAGGGGAATGAGATCCAGCTTGTTACTGGCTTTGGCATATGGATACACCGTGAGAAGCTTTTGAGACTCTCCCATGTGGGCAGGAAATTCTCAGCAGCTTGCTAGTTTCTCCCAGAGGGAGAAGTAGGTTATAAGATATCACTTCTGGGAGCTCACTTTTAAGTCTCTGGATGTTACTGGTGATGGGATTACTCACACCTGTAGGATGACATTACTTTGTCCTCTCCCCCCTTGCCACGAGTAGCTTGTCCAGGTTTTTCCCGGAGTTTAGGCTTACCCCAGTCTCACCCATCAAGGTGTTCCCAAATCTCTCCCATCCCTTTGTTTAGCTGTAATCACTTCTCTATGCTCTCTTCCCCAAAAACAGTTAATCAGCTTCTCCCCCTAATCTGACTCTGCTAATTTGTAAGGTCAGACCTTCCTAGGATACTGAACTTATATTATAAGTTAATATTTCTTTTCTCCTCTCCTTATGCCTTTTGATTAATTTACTTTAAAGCAACGTCATTTTTGTATAGACACAAGAAGACAATATTATGCTTTTGTAACTTGGGACTTAATTGGCTTTGAATATTATTCATTCCCGGGCATCCGCTTTCTCCACTTAAGTTTCAGTTGCCCTCAGTTCCTAGCACCCCAAAAGCAGGGTCCCGACAAGGGACAGGACGGATCCAGGGCAAGCAGTGAGTTATGTGCTACCCTGGCATCAAGATGGGCCTGGCCAAAGTGCCTAATTCTTAACTATAAGTTAAGAGCTTGATCATAGACAAATGCTGTCATGATCCAAAATAATGACGAGACTAGGACCCTGCTAGGGATAGGAAAGACTGATCTGGCCTGAGCACTGTAGTCTGAGATCGAGATGGCTCCAGGAGAGCAATTCTATAAGCTTTAATGCATTTCTTATTGTGTCCATACAAAATGATTAATGTTATGAATGCTTATATGTTTGCTGGATGAAGAGAGGAGAAACACACTTATGGGACTCTGCCCTTGGGTGGATCCTCCTGCTGAAAGAGAATCAGTCCTAGGAGAAACATCCCCTGAGGGAAAAGAACTTTACTCCTATTGATAGTGACCACACCTATGTGTAATCTCCAACTCCCTCATGTGGGGAGGTTTAACTAGGCTGTAAGAGTGGGTTGGGGGCCCAGATCCACATATCCAGAGAGAGATCCAGAACCGGGAGAGAAGCAGAGAGAGAGAATGAAATAAACTGATTGAGCAACCAGTTTGGCCTTCTTCCTTCCATCGCCTGCCCTTGACCGACAGCCACACACAGCAGTTCCAGCGCACCGAACGTGAGCAGTGAGACAGAGCCGCCCAGAGAGCCCACGAGTGCACACGCCCGCCGGCATGTCTTAGTTTTTTACACACACCTAGGTTCCTCTGCCTGTACCTTCATGCATGAGGCCTGTCTGAACATGGCTGTGCCTTGACCATGGCTGTGACCTGTGACTAGGTTCCAGTGGTCTTTGGCTGCCGGGAGCTCTGCTCGGGGTAGGGAGGGAAGCTGGAGCCCATCCCTTCTGAGGGGCCCCAGGGAAGACAGCCAGGCATGTGGGCAAGAGACTCTACTTACATACTCTTTATTAATTTCCAAAAAGAATTTATATACTGAAAAGGTTTATAATTCATGGAACAGAAGGTAAATGCATGTCTTAAATAATTAACCAGTTTTCTTCAATATAGATACAGACACATACCTATGAGAAAAGTATGAGATTTCTAGGAGCATTATTATCTTGCCTTTATATTTACCAAGAATAGTTTTTCTTACACATCTTTTCTCATCAGAGGCACTGTAAAGGATTTATTTTTTATTTTAAAATATAACTAAGCCTGTCCACTAATGCCCAGATATCAGGCAGACAAAATAATAGTGACTTACATTTACATCTTGCTTCTAACTCTCCATACTTATACAAGCTGTCAGTAAATGAGAAAAAAATAACTGTCAGTTTTAGAAGAGAGTGAAAAAAGAAAAAGTATACCAATAAATGCAGAGAAAATAATTCTGAAGTATATTTTACCTGCTTCAGCATTTATGTTTCTCCTGTGTGAAATGGATAACTACATAATTTGAATTGTTTGATGGCTGCAATTGCAGATCCTAGAGAAGATGAAAATGAGTGAGTGAAATATGTTTTCTTGGAAATCACTATTTCGAAGCTGAACTGAGCTGATGCAAACACACTGCCATTCACCTCATCCAATAAAGGGAATTCAGAGCTTTGCAGTGTTGTTTGTATAGAACAGGAGATTGGCTTTATTAGATTATTAGATTTGTGTACTTAAAATTTCCAACCAGACTCTTAATGAATCAAATCTAATGGGAAGTTGAGATTATTGCTATCATAATGAAGAATAAATTCAATTGCACTTTTTTTCTAACAATAATACTAAATCTGGCTTATTTTATCAATTTAAGAAACTTTTAATTTTATAATATATCAAGCTTATACAATTGATAATTCAATGGAAATGTTTTAGAATATGTTGTCTAGATTATATCCATTTTAAAGGTATAAATTTTATTAAAATTTTATTGTATGTCTAATTCTTAAGTAAATGTATGCACTATGTAGAACAAGTAATAAAGTGATGACAAAAGGACAAGAAAATGTGAATATATTCCTGCTATGTTCATAACCACACCCCAAAGTTTGAAGATAGTGAGTTTATTAGGGATATAATGATCCTTCCATCACCTGAGCATTTCCGTGTGACCATGGCAAAGGCTTATCAAGGAAACCCTTTGAAATCAATCACTACTGATTTGCTTTAATTGAAATTAAAACTGGAAAAGTGCAAATTATTTTACTGAAATAATGAAATTGACCCATTATAGCCTTCTGTCCAAAGGTAACAAGTGAACTTGGTAGACCATCAACTATGAATAGATTTAAATACAGATTTACACATGCAGTTCTAGGGAAAGTGAAAACAGGATATGAAATAAACATCAGGCATCAGTGGAAGCTCACTGTCAAGAGTATGCCCAAGCTTCTAACCCGAGTTCAGCAGAAGGTAACTATCTGTCAAATGTAATCTGTGCAAGTGAATATGTTTAAGCTGGTGCTATGAATCAACTAAAATTGCTTTGGTCTTATTGACATTCAACTGCAAGAAGTTGCAGCTCATCCAGTCCAATAGACAGTCTGACAACACCAAGAGTGTTTCCAGTGACAGAAGGCTTTAAATATAGATGCAACTATCATCAAAACACACATGGAACTATGCAACTATCATCAAAACACACATGGAACTAAACTTTATGACCCTTCACCACATCTTCGGAAATTGGTCAGTCAGTCATCATTTGGCCACAGCTGCCCCAAGATCTCATCTCAGTGCTCTAACAGCTGCCAGCTTGCTCCACTAACAACCTATTATTAATCTTTACAAAAATAATGAATACAGATTTGATTGACAGGCAAAGCCCTCTTGGATTAATATAAGAATTACTATAAGGTTATGTGTTGCTTCCTGCTTACCAGCAATTCTTCACTTTGCAGATCAGCCTTTTATCTTTTTACCATGAAGATTTGTACCCCTTCCCAATACATCTTAATAAATAATACTGGATCATGCATGAAGAAATTCAGAGGGTCAGTTTTAGACAAAGCCTCATCTATATCTTTTGCTGAGCACTGAGTCCACACCAACAACCCATTACACCAATAAGAGACCAAGGGCCCAGGGTTAAATGACTTGCTTAGAGCTGTTCCCTCTTGGGCACGTGACATCTCAGGTCAGTTTCCTGATACCCAGTTCCAGGTCTCAGTTTGGAATAGTACAGTAAGAGCAGTAACTAACAGATAAACACAAAGGAGGCCCTTGGAGATTACAGGAATCTTCAAGACACTGACTGAACAATACTTAATAGTATTCTATTGCCAAGATTAATAAAATATAAAAAACCGCACATTTTATTTTATGCCAATAATTAAAAAATAGTAACTACAAAATGGAAGCATTTTATAAATACATGATAATGACCTTAATTTGCTTTTTTCAGCATCTTCAGCGCAATATATACCTAATACATGTTTCATTAAAATATCAAATACCACCTATAAATGTCCCACAGTCGGTTGGCAATTGGTAATTGATCTACATCATCAACCACAGACCTGAATCAGTGGTACAGATATTTTACAATAACTTAAACACTGTGTCAATTCCCCCAAATTTTAAGATATTTATACAATTGTCCCCCATTTGAAATCAAATCAGAGTAACAAAGATTCTTTTCTTTATCTCTTAATTACAGTATATATATACTTAGATAGGAAATGCCAAGATCTTACCCTGGCAAGGGCACCAAGGGAGGGAAGAGATCAGTGTTTGCTATGGGTGTGTAGTGGGAGAGGCCAAGGTGACTATTCTACATGATCCAATGAGCCCCAACTGGAGGCAGTTAGTTACACGTCCAAAATGTTCATCATTTTAGTACTGAGAAATTCTGTCTGAACCAAATGAAAAGTTGGGGTAATTCCTACACATTTCCATATTTCATTTGCTCTGTTTTGACCACTGCAAAATAGCATGAGTAGAATTTTTAATGTCAAGGTGCAATGATAGTCCTTTTATGATCACTTGTACAGAAATAAGACTGATTCCGTTTTATGGTAGAATGAAGTGAAATGACTTAAAGAGAGGCTGTCATGACAAAATGGGTCCCTGGTCAAGGAAATTTTCTATCAAAATCTTCCTACATTTGACATAATGCTGACTTTTTAAATGTGTGGCTCAATCAGTATAATTAAGGAATGTTTGTTTCATCTCTTGATCAGCTAAATATAAAATCTGACTTGACTTTTCTATGATTCCATTTGAAAGGGTATCTAAAATGCACACTTATTAAATATAGTTTCCAGGAACACTTGCACTACACATATAAAAGCATGCCAACCTATCGTCAATGCTGTTGCCCAAGCGTTAATTATTTGGAACAGTTTTCTAACAGTTGCAACAAAAATTAACAACAGCTCCTAATTATAAATGCTAATTTGGATAAGTGCTCCCTAATTAATAGAAGAATTTATCCTTGGTATTTGCTTCAACCATGATCAAGCATTGCTTATTATTTTAATAACTACATGAACCAGTTACACATGGTATAAATAAACATCCAACTACATGTCTTCACACAAGAAAACTCTGAGTCACGAGATTTGCAAATAATGGTCACTACATTCACATCCTCTTAACATTTTTCCCCTTCACTGGTCAGATTTACCTAGATGATAGTAGCTGTAACTTGGGAAGAGACAAGTCTTAAGGATTAAAGTGAAACTTTTTAACATCAAAAGTTGCTTCGAAAAGATATGCTTGACAAAATGAGTTGCTACAACACACTAAAAGCCCCAACTCCACTATCTTTCCTAGGAACCTCCACGTTAATACAAAATAATAATAAATAAATTTAAAAAACAAAACATTTGTCTACCCTGCAGTGCCCATTGCTGTGTCCTTTGGCTGGAATGTCTACATGATAATAACAATCTAAATGAATGCTGCCCCTGGATCTACACTGAACCTGCATCTCTAACCAAGAATTCACCTCCAATGAATTTGACTTCTATCAGCAACTCTTGACCATCAGTTGGATATCAAAGGACACAGATTATGCCATATTTTACCCAAATCTAATGTGATGTTTGATTCAGAATTATTTTTTATAGTAGGCTCTTTTTATTTTATTTTTTAATTTTTTATTGATCACCATGAGATACAGTTACAAACTTTCCTGTTTGAGTTTCAGTAATACAATGATCAAACACCCATCCCTCCACCAGTGGACATTTTCCATTACCAATATCCCCAGTATCCCTCCCACCCGCCAACTCCACCTTTTCCCTGCCTCTATGGTAGACGATTTCCTTCTTACTCTCTCTCAACTTTGGGGCATTATGGTTTGCGGTATACATACTGAGAGGCTACCATGTCCTTTATCTGCTTTCAGCACACATCTCACATCCAGAGTGATCCCTTTGTCTTTCTAAGTTCAAAGTTGACAAATGCATCCTTATACATGTTCATTAGCAAAGGCTTCTGAAGAGGATTCCCATGAGCACTTTATAATTACCCAACCTACCTGAAGACCAAATTTCCTCACCAGCCACCATCCAGAGCTTATGGCTGCTTTTCCTGGAAGGGAGCGCAAAATGAGACCCCAAAAACCATGCCACCAGACTTTTTTCACTCAAGGCACCCCAGAGGGGGGCAAGTGAGAGCCCTCCCTACCCCAAGGGACCCAGCTTCAGCAGCCGACCTCCACAACTCAACCACCACCATGCTACAAGTTACTTTCCACATGCTCGGACTGAGCTTCACGTATGAGTGAACATATTTTTAAACACATTCCTAAACATATTCCTAGACACATCATAAGACACTCCCTAGTCATTTTCCATAATTACCACACCATATTTGATTGGAGGCAAGATAGTGCCAACGCCACCCAAACCCCTCACGTTCTCCTGAACCTGGATCACCATCTCGCCTTAGACAATGTATGACTCAGTACGCCAGGCATGGAACTCTACACATGATCCCTGCTGAAACTGTACACATGATTCCTGATGGACATCGCCAGCTGTTTTGCAAGATTTGGTCAGAATGGCATCAGTGGGGCATGGAGAAACTGCAGCGGTGGCCACAGCATCGCCATCTGCCCCGGCCAGGGCAAGTCATAGCACTGTAGATCATAGAGCCATGGTGGCAGTGTGTGCAGTGGCTCATCCACTGTGGGGTGCTGTCAGCCCATCACCAGGTGACCTGGGACTCAGTGCAGGTGTTCAACATGGCACAGACTCTCCGTAATAGGGTCCTTCTCTGCCAGTTGGTCAACAACCTCTGGGAACACTCTATCAACCTCAAGGAGATCACAGATGTCCCAAGTACTGCCCAGAGATGCAAGCAGGTGCATGTTTGTCAGTATGGAGATCATTACAACATGCCAGTTGACCAAAAGCTTACATTAGGTAGACTGAGAACACCTGTCAAGGTGATTAGAGGCTTCCCTAAACGCCTCCATCTCTCTTGGAGAGCCCAGCATGGTACTGAGAGTATCCCGGCCACACAGCAGAGCCTGGCAAGCTACCCGTGGCATATTTGATATGCCAAAAACAGTAACAATAACGGTCTTAATACCCCTGATCCTGAAAGAGCCCCCAATACTCCATCGGGCTGCACTAGCATGCAACAGGAATGAATGGAGACATTACTGGTGCTCGCTCAAGCAAATCGATGAACAATGGGATGACAATGATACAGTTGTGTGAAAACATAAAAAAGAAAAAGAAAGGGGCACGGGGAGCACCTCACCGCACCGCGCTGGGCACTGGGCACAGGGCAGCGGCGCTGACTCTCTCACCACCCGAGTTCAGTAGTCTCCAGCCGCTTCCCCAACCCCGGGGAGGTTGATGGCGATGATGAGGCAGGTGAAGGAAGGAACGGAGGCCAGACTGGTTGGTCTCTGTTGCAGTTTATTCCATTCCCATCTCCATTCTTCTCTGATTCTCCTCCTGCTTCTTCCTCCCCCATGCTACTTCATTATCCTTCTCCTCTGGGTCTCGATCTCGATCTAGCTTCTCCAAATCTGGCATTGGAGACTGGCCCTGGGATTGGCCCTGGGACTGGCCCTGAAACTCGACAGCACTAGTCCCCAGCCCCCTCTCACAGCCACCTTAAATGCCCCCAGGGCCAGGGCTTATGCATAGGTGTGGTTACAATCAATAGGGGGTAAAGTTCTATCCCTTAGGGGATGCTTTACTAGGACAGAATCTCTTTCAGCAGGACATCCACCTGGGTGTGTTTCCCCTCTCTTTGTCCAACTAACATATAAGTATTCATATTATAAATCATTTTGTATAGACATAGCAAGAGATGCATTAAGCTTATAGAATTGCTCTCCCCGGTCACCTTGATCTCAGACTACAGTGCCCAGGCCAGATTAGTCTTTCCTAGCCCTAGCAGGGCCCTGGTCTTGTCGTTGCTATCTGGATCATGACATAACATGTCCATGACCAAGCTCTTAACTTATAGTTAAGCATTAGGCGCTTTGGCCAGGCCCATCTCGATGCCAGGGTAGCACATAACTCACTGCTTGCCCTGGGTCTGTCCTGTCCCTCATTGGGACCCTACTTTTGGGGGTCCTAGGAAGTAAGGGTAGCTGAGGCTTAAGTCGAGAAAGCAGATGCCCAGGAATGAATAATATTTGAAGCCAATTGAATCCCATGTTACCAAAGCATATTAATAAATGTCTTTCTTTGTCCATACAAAAAGGATATTGTTTTAAAGTAAATTATTTAAAAGACATAAGAGAGGAGAAAGACAATATTAACTTACAATACAAGTTCACTGTCCTAGCAAGGTCTGACCTTACAAATTAACAGTTTGATTAGAGGAAGAGCAGATAAACTGGTAGAAGTGGTTACAGATAAACAAAGGAATGGGAGTGACTCAGGAGCACTTTGATGGGCGTGACTGATATACCTAAGCTCCTAGTGGCAAGGGGAGCAGGACAAACCAATGATATCCAACAACAGTGATATGTGAAGATTACTACAATTGATGTCAAATTTTTACTTGTGAAAAGGATAATGTCTAGTTATAGCTGTCTTTTCAGAATTTGCCTACATATAGTCTTCATAGTATTTTTACCCTATATCCAATTATTCTTTTACAGGAATTTTCCTTCCTTCCCTCCATTATACCCCAATGGGCACTAAATTATGACAGATAAGGATTTTTCCACATGTAATATGACTGCTGATTCTGACATTAATATTGAAGGTACATGTGGGAAACTGAGCATGCACACTGGCCACGCCATTATGAACAGCACAGCATGGCAAACACTGATAAAGCAAAAGATTAAAATGGACCCAGAGTCTCAGGCTATCATATCCAAGTTTCTCAGACAAAATAACAATCACTTGTGCCAGGAACCTAAAAAATCATGATGTGAGTGAGAAAAGAAACATGAAGATCACAACATTAAGATGAGTCAGATCTTGGTGTGTTATCTGGTAATAATTTTCAAGTAGACACAATCTTTTAAAGTGTTTCCTTGGGCTGGAGAGATAGTATAGAAGCTAAGGTGCTTGCCTTGCAAGCAGTCAGAACTACTCCAGCTACCAGCCAATCTGGACACTGCTACAAGAAATGCAATAATTTTACTTGTGAAAAGATCATGCCTAGCCATAAATGAGCCAGTTTAATGCTCAGCAGTGCATATGGTGCCCCCAGCACATGGGAATAGCCCAAGAGCACTGTCATATGTAACCTAACTGCATCTCCTCCAAATGTATCCTGGCTGAGGAGGCTGGAGAGGTACCTGGCATGTCTCAGCCCCAGGCCCAATTCCTGACATCAAATGGTCCCCATACCTCTGGGTATGTCACTGGGTGTCCCCAGTATTGCCAAGCTCAACATCAACTGTCAGGCCTATGCAGCTGGGTTGGCCAGGCCAAATACCCCAGACATTGTAGCCCCAGACCTTCTGAGCACTACCTAGGAGGATCCCTACCACAGGAAAAAAAATTCCTTCTATGAACAATATCTTACTACATATGAAAAAAGAAAATCTCAGCAAAGAAAATAGAAGTCATAAAAAAAGATAAATAACCACTGAAGCAATAAATCTTGCTATGTTGGCTCAAGAGTAAATGAAGATGACAGAATGGAATCCATTAACTTAAAAGCATAAAAATAGAATTCACCTCATCTGACCAAGAGAAAAAAAAGAAGCAGAAAAAACATAAAATTGAGCTGGAGAGATAGTATAGCATGTAGGACACTTAGATGAAACACACGTTTCATCACAAATACCTCGTTCCTTGAGCACTATCAGGAGTGATCCCTGGGCACAGAGGCAGGAGTAGGCCCTGAGCAACAGTACTGGGTGTAGCCCTAAAACAAAATCAAATAAAAGTAAAAGGACCTTAAGGTTCTGTGCAGCAGTAAAAAGAGAGCTAATACTTGTGTGACTGGCATATGGGGAGTGAGAGTGAGAAGTGAGAGGCATGAAAAACATACTCAGAAAAATAATGGCTGAAAGCACTGCCAGTAGGCTACAAATACAGACATGTAGATTCAAGTGTCTGCACAAACTCCAAACAATATAGAAAAATTCCTGCCAATTCATTCAACTAATGACCTTATCACTGTTATTCAATGTTGTAATGAAATTTTGAGCACTACAGCAAGAAAGATAAATGAAATCATAGAACCCCTTTATTATAAATGATACAAATGCCTACACAGAAAAACTCAACAACATATAAAAGAATTTCCAGGAATAATGAAAAAAATCAGAAAAATTTAAAATTTTAGAAACAACTTTCTCAGAGTGTTATTAACAATTACATCCTATCGACTATTAGCAATTGTAAGGCTAGAGAAACAGTAAAGTGGGGCACTTGCCTTGCATGTGGCCGACCCCTGGCTGCCCACATGGCCCTCTGAGCACTTCCAGAAATGATTCTAAGTGCAGGAGTAACCCCTGAGTAACACTTGGTGTGACTCAAAAACAAAATAAAAAACAATTATATCTTAAACACTAACAAATATAGAGACCAATATTTAAAGCACAAGAACAATTTCAATCACTCAAAGTAGAAGTAAACACTTATAACTAAATTTTATAAATCATTCATGGGATTTTATTTTTACTTTTTAATTGAATCACTGTGAGATAGACCCTTAAGAAGATGTTCATGATTAGATTTCAGTCAAACAGCATTTTAACACCACTGTACATTTCCCAGCTCCGGTGTCCTCAGATTACCTTCCATCAATTCCCACCCATGCCCCACCCCCTGCTTGCCTCTATGGCAGGCTCTTTTATTCTCTCTCTCCCTCTCTCTCCCTCTCTCTCTCTCTCTTTCTCTTTCTCTCTCTCTCTTTGTATCCCCCCTTTGGGCATTGTGGTTTGCAATATTGATACTGAAAGGTTATCAAGAATATCCTTTACCTCCTTTTAACCCTCAGATCTTGTCCAGCGTGATCATTCCCAGCTACTGGTCTCTCCTCTATCTTATCTACCCTCAGCTATACTATAACACACTTGTGGTTATTTCCAACCATTGACCAGTCCTCCTAACACCTGTTTTCCCTGTCAATGGATATAAGTCCATAATGTTATATTATCTAATTATATACCACAAGTGAATGCAGTCATTCTATATCTGTCCCTCTCCTTTTGACTCATTCCACTCAGTATGATATTCTCCATTTCCATCCATTTATAGAAAAATTTCATGGCTTCGTTTTTCCTAACAGCTGCATAGTATTCCATTGTGCAGATATTCCATAGTTTCTTTATCCATTCATCTGTTCTTGGGCACTCAGTTTGTTTCCAGATTCTGGCCATAGTGAACAGTGCTGCAGTGAACATAGGAGTGCAGGTGGTGTTTTTGCGGTATGTCTTTGGGTCCCTGGGTATATTGCAGGAGTGGTACTCTGGGTCAAATGGGATATCAATTTTTAGTTTTTTTGAGAAATGTCCATATTGTTTGCCAAAATCACCAGTCATCATTCCCACCAACAATAAAGGAGAGTCTCTTTCTCCCCACATCCATCCCAGCACTGGTTGCTCTTGTTCTTTTGGATGTGCCAGTCTCTGCAGTGTGAGATGATATCTCATTGTTTTGATCTGAATCTCCCTCATGATTAGTGATAAAGAGCATTTTTTCATATGCCTCTTGGCCATTTGAATTTCTTCTTTGAGAAAGTTTCTGTTCATTTCATTGTCCCATTTTTTTTATGGGATTGGATAGTTTTTTCTTGTAGAGTTTAACCAGTGCCTTGTATACCTTTGATATTAACCCCTTATCAGAATGGTAGCCCTGTAGTGCTGTTGTCCCATTGTTCATTGATTTTGCTCATGTGGGCACCAGTAACGTTTCCATTATGAGGCTTGTTGTTACTGTTTTGGCATATTGAGTATGCACAGGTAGCTTGCCAGGCTCTGCCATGCAGGCAGGATACTCTCGGTAGCTTGCTGGATTCTCAGAGGGGGACAGAAAAATCGAACCCAATTCGACCACGTGCAAGGCAAATGCCCTACCTGCTGTGCTATCACTCCAGTCCAATCAGAAGAGTATTGGGTGAATATCCTTTCCCATTCCCTAGGTTGTCTTTATATCCTGGACACTGTTTCTTTTGAGTTTAAGATAGTAGCATGGGATATTTTTTAATGCCAATAAAGGTGGGGCCAGAGAGATAGTACAGCTGGTGAGGTATCTGCACTTGGTGGAGCCAGGTTCAATCCCCAGTGTCCCATATGGCCCCCCGAACCACACCAGGTGTAATTCCTGAGCTCAGAGACAGGAGGAAGCTCTGAGTCCTGCCAGATATAGTTCAAAAACCAAAAACTAAAATAAAATGCCAACCAAGGAAATAAAAGAACAAAAGATTAAGATATTAACTATGCTTATTTGTTGAAAGATTCAACATGTACAAGAGAGCAATTCTCTCCATATTGGGATATAGGCTTAACACAATTCCCAGGGGCTGGAGTGATAGCACAGCGGGTAGGGCATTTGCCTTGCACGGGGCCGACCCAAGTTTGATTCCCAGCATCCCTTATGGTCCCCTGAGCACCGCCAGGGATAATTCCTGAGTGCAGAGCCAGGGTGACCCCCCTGTGCATCACTGGGTGTGACCCAAAAAGAAAAACAAAACAAAAAACCCACAATTCCCAGAAAAATTCCAACAAGACATCTTATAGACATATCCAAACATATTCTAAAATTTATACATTAATGGGAAAGTTCATGAAATACGTAAAATCTAACATGAATCTCTGTAGAGACAGTAAGTCCTACAGTGCTCAAGTCCACAGTATTGCTGGAAGAAGTGACACACAGTAATGAAGCAAAGTAGGAAATTCAGAGACTCTCACAAATACATTCTGATACTTGAAAATTAACAAAAATCAAAGTAGTGGAGGAAAGAAATCCTTTCTCACAAATGTTTCTGAACTAATACATCAGTCACTGGAATAAAAATTTTAGTTTTTATCTAACTCTCATACCTTGTACTTTAACTCAAAAAGGAACTCATACTTAAATTGAAAATATAAAAGAGTAAAACTTTTAGAGAAACATATATAATAAAATGTTCAGGGTGCAGAACTTAGCTAAGAATTCAGAGTTGGCAAAAAATCACAATCCTGGGCCAGAAATCCAGTACAGTGGGTAAGGCACATGCCTTACGCATACATGGCTGATACTGGTTGGATCCCCAATATCCTATACAGTCCACTGAGCACAGAGTCAGAAGTAAGTCCTGAGCATGACAGATATGGCTCAAGCAACCAAATTAAATAAAAATAAATAGGTGTCCTGGTTGTGGCGTTGGAATAGAGTGGAGTGAACCATTGAATGTAGGGGAACTTTGAGAGCTACTGAACATCAAGCATACAGAAAATGAATTTGATTATTTGTTCTTATAGGATATGTCATTGGAAATTTCAGAGATTATTATTTCATCTCATTCCTGGAAAGCAGATACTTTTCTGATATAAATATATACATACATACAATTATACACTATAGTTTACATCACATTTATATCCCTTGCATTTTATAAATGCAAGCCAGAAAAGCCTTTACTTTCCGGGAGAAGTTTTTTTAATTTATTTTTTTATTTTAACCTCTTGTAAATGTCTACCTTAGTGTCTTCAATGTATAGCATTACACACTGACAACAATACAGCTGCCTGGAACATAGTGGCTTAGGAAAAATACCAAGGGAAGTAGTGTAGGAAAATAAAACTACTGAAGTCTACATTGAGATGAAATCTGATTCTCAATACCATTACCTAGTGATACATCCCATAGGCCACACTCTGCCCCAGGTTATATGTAAGCAGCTCTTTCTGCATTGCGTGGCACACTGTTCATGTAGAACTGTAGGCTAAAGCCAGCCTGGTGGGCATAAAAATTGTAGCCTCCAAGAGGAAAACATTATCTGTCTTGGTATCATTGGCTTTTAGATTAAAGTGATATAATACAAATAATAATTCCATTAGGTGATGTAGGTTTGAAAGAGCACTACAATCACATTTTAACTATTAAAAATTTGACCTGATTTCCATAGAGGCATTTTCAACTCTGGAGATTGCTGAATAAATAAAAATAAACAGGTGTCCTGGTTGCAGTGTGAGACCAAAGAGGATCAAAACATTGCATGCAGGGGAACTTTGAGAGCTACTGAACACCACGCATACACAAAACTAATTTGATTATTTGTTCCTATAAGATATGTCACTGAAACTTTCAGAGATTATTATTTCACCTCAGCCCTGGAAAGCAGATACTTGCTTGAGAAACTATAGGGGATTCTCTCCTCCTTCATAGAAATTGTCAGTGTTAGCATGGATTTTATACAGGGCCACTCTAATAATGGTATCTATTTTCTTCCATATATCTTGTACATTTTAGATCTAGTGACTGAGGATAAGCCAATTCCCACATGAAAAATTGTTTGATTCCTTACATATACATTTCGAAGCTTAAACATTCATTTATTCTTGGTTTGCTTTAGATATTTATTGGAAGCATCTATCTAGGAAAGCTACACTGATATTAACTCTTTACTATAAAATATTGGACCATCATTTGAACTTGTAAAAGTTAAACATTATAAAGTGAAGTGGAGCAATTGCTTTTCCAAACATTAGTTTAGGAAAGCTTTTCTGTGGGGAAGTGGTATAGTCATATACATTGCAGCTATACTAAATGCTCAGGACAGTCATGAATTAAGACCAGATGAAATAGAAGCAGAGTTAAATTAAAATAGTGTTGTTGGTCAAGGAAGAGAAACCCCAAAACTTTAAAGCTCTCTGGTTTAATTCTTAATCTTTTTCTCTTGATATACACATATTTCATTCTAAGAAAGGTGACCCTGCCCCATTTAACTGACAACTTTGCTGTTTCTGTCTCAGAAGCACTGTTCCTTTTCCTGACATAGAGAAGTTATTTCTTCTTCCTCTTCAACTATCAAGAACTTACCTATCTTCCAGAGGGGTATAGTGGTGCCAGCAGGTCAACCTGTACCTGTGGGGCGTGTGCATTAGCAGCCTGATGGTGACTTCAGACTTCCAGATACCCCAAAATTGCTGCTGTGCATTCGGCCAGAACCCAACAACTTGGGGCCAAGTTTGCCAAGAAAAAGATTAGGTATGTGGGAGATACACCCACAAACCACCTCTAGCTCAGCTATACAAGCCCACTTATTGTCGTTATTTCAGAGACCCATATGTCCAAAAGAGATCAAAAGAAACAGTTTAGGGCCTGTAGCGCAGAGGTAGGTAGGAACCTGTGGCTGAGAGCTCTAGGCTGCTTGGATTGGGACTGGGCCTCCTTCCCCCCAGGCCCCCAGTTTTCCAGTAGCTTGGTAGTCACACCCACAAACTGCCCCTGGTGTCATGTAATCTCATCAACAGCCAAGACCCAGAGACTATAAACTAAAACTCCCCAAACACAGCGCTACAGAATGTCCTGACCCTGCACAAGGCTGTCTTCACTGGGGAGCCACAGGGGGGGGGCAGGTGAGAGCCCTCTCTGCCCCAAGGGACCCAGTTCTGGCAGCCAAAAACCTCCACAATCAATTCGCCACCAGGCTCAAGGCCGCTCCCCACACATTCAGGCCATGCCTCACGCATGAGTGAAGTCCTATGGAACCCAGGTAATGCAGAACTTTTTGACCTTGGACTGTGGGCTCAACCTGACTCAACCTGACCAGGAGTGGAGATCCTCAGCCCACTCTCCCCAGTCTTCGGTGGCCCAGGGGTCATGCCCATAAGCCACCAACTGCCAGTGCCAGATAATCTCGCCATCAGCCACCATCCAGACAACACGGCTGCTTCTCCCGGAAGGGAGCATAACACGAGGCTCCCATAACCATGCCACTGGACTCTGCCCTAGGCTGCTCCACATGGGGCGCCCCAGAGGGGGTTGGTTGAGAGCCCTCTCCTCCCCAAGGGACCCAACTCTGGCAGCCAAAATCTCCACAACCCAACTGCTGCCACGCTCAAGGCTACTCCCTACTCACTCAGGCTGTGCCTCACATATGAGTAAACATATTCCTGGATCATATGGCCACTTTTGCAGCCATGCGACACATCATAAAACACTCCAACATCTGCACATGTATTTTCACCGCAGCACTGTTTACAATAGCCAGAATCTGGAAAAAACCCGAATGCCCCAGAACGGATGACTGGTTGAGGAAACTTTGGTACATCTATACAATGGAATACTATGCAGCTGTTAGAAAAAAGGAGGTCAAGAATTTTGTAGTTAAGACCTCCACAAAGAAAACTATAAAACGCTACTCCATGAAATAAAAGAAGACATGAGAAAATGGAAGCATATACCTTGCTCATGGATAGGGAGAATCAATATTGTCAAAATGACAATACTCCCCAAAGAATTATACAGATTCAACACGATCCCTATAAGTATACCCATGACATTCTTCAAAGAAATGGATCAAGCAATCCTAAAATTCATATGGAACAACAAACGCCCACAGATAGCTAAAACAATTCTTGGGAAAAAGATGATGGGAAGCATCACCCTCCCCAACCTCAAACTCTACTACAAAGCAGTAACAATTAAAACAGCATGGTACTGGAACAAAGGCAGAGCCGTAGACCAATGGAACAGGGTGGAATATCCCTAGACACAACCCCAAATGTATGATCATCTAATCTTTGATAAGGGAGCAAGAGATGTGAAGTGGAACAAGGAAAGTCTCTTCAACAAATGGTGCTGGAACAACTGGACAACCACATGCAAAAAAATGGGCTTAGACCTTGACCTGACACCATGCACAAAAGTCAGATCAAAATGGATTAAAGACCTCAACATCAGACCACAAACCATAAGGTACATTGAAGACAAGGTCGGCAAAACCCTCCACGATATTGAAGATAAAGGTATCTTCAAAGGTGACACAGAACTAAGCAATCTAGTAAAAACAGAGATCAACAAATGGGACTACATTAAACTAAAAAGCTTCTGCACCGCAAAAGATACAGTGACCAGAATACAAAGACTATCCACAGAATGGGAAAGGATATTTACACAATACCCATCAGATAAGGGGTTGATATCAATGGTATATAAAGCATTGGTTGAACTCTACAAGAAGAAAACATCCAACCCCATCAAAAAATGGGGCGAAGAAATGAACAGAAACTTTACCAAGGAAGAAATACGAATGGCCAAAAGGCACATGAAAAAGTGCTCTACATCACTAATCATCAGAGAGATGCAGATCAAAACAACCACGAGATACCACCTCACACCACAGAGACTAGCGCACATCCAAAAGAACAAAAGCAACCGCTGTTGGAGAGGATGTGGGGAGAAAGGGACCCTTCTACACTGCTGGTGGGAATGCCGACTGGTTCAGCCCTTCTGGAAAACAATATGGACGACTCTCAAAAAATTAGAGGTTGAGCTCCCATTTGACCCAGCAATACCACTCCTGGGAATATATCCCAGAGAGGCAAAAAAGTATAATCGAAACAACATCTGCACATGTATGTTCATCGCAGCACTATTTACAATAGCCAGAATCTGGAAAAAACCCGAATGCCCTAGAACGGATGACTGGTTGAGGAAACTTTGGTACATCTATACAATGGAATACTATGCAGCTGTCAGAAAAAAGGAGGTCATGAATTTTGTATTTAAGTGGATGGGCATGAAAAGTTTCATGCTGAGTGAAATGAGTCAGAAAGAGAGAGACAGACATAGAAAGATTGCACTCCCATTTGGACGCTGCTGTGGAGCAAGCATGATGGAAGAGCCCAAGGAAGCGCCCTTGGACTCCAAACAGCCCACTGAACTAATTCCGGCATGGGACCAGAGACCCTATGGTGCGCTGAAACAGTGGGAACCGGGCATCCCCCAATTCTTTTAACCTCTCTCTCTCTCCACACCTCCCTCCTGAGCACAGCGCAGGATCCGCGGTTTTCCTGAGCGCAAAATGGAGACGGCGATCCAGCCGAAACAGGACACTCGCGCGCTTGCGGGAGACGCCAGGGGGCGGGGGCGGCGACCCCCGCCCACCGCAGATAGATACTTAAACCCACCTCCCCCACGTGTGCTTCCCTTTGGACCCGGCTGTGGAGCAAGCATGATGGAAGAGCCCAAGGAAGCGCCCTTGGACTCCAAGCAGCCCACTGAACTAATTCCGGCATGGGACCAGAGACCCCATGGTGCACTGAAACAGTGGGAACCGGGCATCCCCCAATTCTTTTAACCTCTCTCTCTCTCCACACCTCCCCCCTGAGCACAGCGCAGGATCCGCGGTTTTCCTGAGCGCAAAATGGAGACGCAGAGCCTCTCTCTAGGCTTCTCCATCTTATGAGCACCATAAAAGGGTAAAAGTTTGTAGTGATGTTATTTCTGGTTGTACTTTCCCTGAACTTTATACAGAAACCCAAAACCGCGCGGCCGCGGCATGTCATCTTAGCATCAGCAATATGTAATATGTCCCTTTTTAATGGGTCGGACTTTTGTGGGAGATCCTAACAAGAATAGTAAGTCTGTTGCTGAAATATTGAAGGCAATCAAAGTGGTAGCCATCTCTCTAGACTGAACTAAGCTATATCCCCACGCCGGCTGAGAAGAAATTTTCTTCTTTCTCGGGAAGAAACGTGGCGTGTCGTCAACTACAGTGTGATGTCCATTAAGCAAACAGACCTGGTGGCGTGGGAATGGGATATAAGGGGAAAAATTATGTACATGGAACAGTGGGACGCTGGTGGAATCTCGAGCCGGAGCCGATACCAGCGCAAGCCTTTCGGTTCCAGAAACTGCTTGCAGACACTCTACTAGTCTATCAACTAAGCCAGAGCCCCACGCCTGCCGATGACGGGAAATAACCATCCTTTTCGGTTTTTTTTCCCTTGTCAGGCAGCGTGGCGATTACTAAACAGGCGTGAACTCAGTGGCGCGGGGCAAGGGGGAAAAAGAAAAGTTATGTAACAAACAGCGGGACTTAATATCTCTATATTCTTAGCAGTGGAGAACTATCAAATGCCTCCTTGGCAATAGGACTGCTTTCCTTTTTTGGGGGAAACCCCAACAACGGTAGTGAGTTGTGTGTTGAAACATGGAATGTAATCGAGATAAGGCATAAACGAAGTGAAACTTATCATGTACAAGGGTGGGGATTGGGGAGGTGGGAGGGGGCGGCAGGTATACTGGGGGGGTTGGTGATGGAAGATGGGCACTGGTGAAGGGAAGGGTGTTTGAGAATTGTATAACCGACATAATCCTGAGAACTATGTAACCCTCCACATGGTGATTCAATAAAATTAAAAAAAAAAAGAAAGATTGCACTCATCTATGGTATATAGAATAACAGAGTGGGAGACTAACACCCAAGAATTGTAGAAATAAGTACTAGGAGGTTGACTCCATGGCTTGGAGGCTGGCCTCACAGTCTGGGGAAAGGGCAACTCAGAGAAGGGATCACCAACTATAATGTAGTCGAAGGCCATGTGGGAGAAGGGAGTTGCGGGCTGAATGAGGGCTAGAGACTGAGCACAGTGGCCACTCAACACCTTTATTGCAAACCACAACAGCTAATTAGAGAGAGGGAACAGAGGGGAATGCCCTGCCACAGTGGCAGGGTGGGGTGGGGGGGAGATGGGATTGGGGAGGGTGGGAGGGACGCTGGGTTTACGGGTGGTGGAGAACGGGCACTGGTGAAGGGATGGGTTCCCGAACTTTGTATGAGGGAAGTATAAGCACAAAAGTGTATAAATCTGTAACTGTACCCTCACGGTGATTCTCTAATTAAAAATAAACAAATTAAAAAAAAACACTCCCTACCCATTCTCCATAATTACCACACCACATTTAATGGGGTTCAGATAGTAGGCAATTAATCACAGAGGGAAATATATCACAGTATCACTGTCACTGTCATCCTGTTGTTCATTGATTTACTGGAGCGGGCACCAGTAACGTCTCCATTCATCCCAGCCCTAAGATTTTAGCAGCCTCTCCTTACTTATCTTTCCCAATGATTGGAGAGTTCTTTCAGGGTCAGGGGAGTGAGACCTGTTATTGTTACTGTATTTTGCACATCAAATATGCCATGGGCAGCTTGCCAGGCTTTGTCATGTGGACGGGATACTCTCAGTAGCTTGTTGGGTTCTCTGAGAGGCATATATATTTATTTCCCTGTATGATGATGTGCGGCCATATGGTCCAAGAATATGTTCACTCATGTGTGAGGCCCAGCCTGAGCATGTGGAAAGCAGCCTGGAGCATGGAGGCGGTTGGGTAGTAGAGGTCGGCTGCCAGGGGGAGGGGGTCCCTTGGGGTGGGGAGGGCTCTCACCTGCCCCCCTCTGGGGCACCCCAAGTGAAAACAGCCTGGTTCGGAGTCCAGTGGCATGGTTATGGTGGCCTCATTTTATGCTCCCTTTCAGGAGAAACAGCCGTGAGCTCTAGAGGGTGGCCGATGAGGCGATTATCTGGTATCAGCAGGAGGTGGCTTATGGGTGTGACCCCTGGGTGGCCAGAGACTGGGGGGAGCAGACAGAGGATCTCTGCTCCCAGGTCCCATTGAGCCTGAGTCCAAGATCACAAAGTTCCGCATTACCTGGGTTCTGTGAGTTTTTGCTCATGCGTGAGGCTTGGCCTGAGCATATGCAAAGTGGCCTGGAGCATGACAGTGATTGGGTAGTGGAGGTTGGCTGCCGGGGCTGGGTCCCTTGGGGTGGGGAGGGCTCTCACCTGCCCCCTTCTGGGGTGCCCCGAGTGAAAACAGCCTCTGGCATGGAGTCTGATGGCATGGGTATGAGGGCCTCATTTTATGTATAAAAAGAGGTAAATATATATGCATGTATACATATTTTCATATATATATAATATATATACCAAAGCTCACATCACCCAAACTTCAACAACATGTTAGTGATATCCTATAGAATATCTTAATGGCTCCTGCCAAAATAGAACAATCTTCACACTGTTTCCTATATGAACACTTTTTGTGAGCATGTTCAGCAGTTCTTCATAACAGACAACATGAAATATATTATTTTGGTTGTGTTTTGGGACAGGGATTGAGGTTTGAGATGGAGACATCCTGAATTTGGTGGTGGGAAGGTGTAATGGTGGTGGGATTGGTGTTTGAATATTGAATGTAATCAAACATTGTGAACAAACTTATAAAATTTTAAAAATTTAAAAAATAAAAGTAATGTGGAGTTCATACCCAATTCAATCAGCTTAATCAATGGCTGAATAAATAGCAGTGCTCCTACATTATATATATGTACATATATAACTTATAGATATATAAATATAACTTACCTAACTTCCAAAAATTAAGCTCACACTATAATGTGTATACAACTCAACTCTCTTGGCAAACCTTAATGGGAATTTACTACTTTCAGGCCTGAAATTTGGATATTTTTTCCCTAATATATCTAGAAAGGGAAAAAGGGAAAAAGGAATCCTATAGGGCCCCCCCTCCAAACTACTAAAGACATCCTGATATGTGAGAGCCCCATTTCTGGCTTTTCTCAGCTACACCTATGATTTCAGTTTAGGATTATTGCCTTGATTTGAAGTCTGGGTTATATGAACAAGCAACAAACATTCAATGCCTTTTCTCCGATTTGATTTGAGAAGTGACACCACTGTTGCAACACAAAGATCCATGCCAGGAATCTGAGCTTATTGCCAGCTTCCATCACCTCCCCATTCCTTCCATCACCACATGCCTAAGTAGCTCTCAAAGCTGACCACTCTCTGAATACTTAGCATGACCTCACAGCTGTCACAGACGCACTCTCACTTGGGCAATGAGAGTCTTAACTCTTTACTCTTTTCCTCCTGCAGATCGTTCTGCTTACCCATAACTGAAATGGTCCTGTGAAAGGAATAATATTGCATGTGCTCCCCTCCTCCTCTTACCCCTCTCTGCTTTCCCCTGCATGCAAATCAATAGAATCCCACTGCAGATGAGAACAACCAACAGTGCTCTTCTGCTCTCACTCACTAGCTCACCTTGCTTGCTGTTTCTACCCACTCTGGCCATTTGATATCTAGGATATAACACATTTGCCTCTTTAAAGGTACATTTACACATATATACTATGTTGTATGGAATATTTGCCTCAATTTGTTGCCTACTTGAATCCTATATATTCTTTGTAAAAATTTTTAAATTTATTTTAGTCACTGAGATTTACAATTTCATCATACTGTAATTGGTAGAGTATTGTGTACATAACAGTCCAATGTCCACAACTACAGTGCCTGTTTCCCTGGCACACATCACAAAAGAAAAAAATGCTGGCATGGATGCAAGAAAGTGGAACTCCTTGGGATGGAGAGATAGCACAGTGGGTAGGGCATTTGCCTTGCATGAGGCCGACCCAGGTTTGATTCCCAGAATCCCATATGGTCCCCTGAGCACCGCCAGGAGTAATTCCTGAGTGTAAAGCTAGGAGTAACCCCTGTGCATCATCAGGTTTGACCCAGAAAGCAAAGAATAAAAAAAGAAAAGAAAGTGGAACCCTCATCCAATGCTGTGGGAATGTAGACTGCTCTTCAATTTTACTTGAAAACAATATGAAGTTATCAAAAAAAATAAGAATCAAAATTTTCATATGACTCAGAAATTCTACATCTGAGCATCTACCCCAACTTAATTCCAAAAAGCCATCTGTGTGCCTATATTCTTTGCTGCACTATTCACAATAGCCAAAATCTGGAAACAACCTAAGTGTTCAAGAACAGAAACATAAACTATGGTACATACACATGATGGAATCTTACTCAGCCATTAGAAAAGATGAAAACATGAAATTTTCTGCTACATGGAGGGACCTGGAAGATATCTTGTTTGAGTGAAGTCAGTCAGAAGGAGCCAGAAACTGAATGATCTCTCATACAAGTAACATGAAGAGAGTAACAAATGGCCCCATTTGACTCTAAGAACTTGTGTAAAGAGTGGAGATCACTGTGGCCATGAGGGTGGAGAGGGTGATGGGAGACCCTATACATTCTTCTGAATATGTATATTTTATAGTTAAAAGGGCCCAACAGAAAAGATTACGTATCTCTCACAGCCCAAGCCTATGAGTGTCATCTTATTTGGGAAGGCTTTTGCTCAGATGCCCTAGTTGAGATGGTCTTGCCGGCTTTGGTGGAACTCTAGCCAAGATGACTGGTGTCTTCACAGGAAGGGAAGAAAGCGACCCAAGTCAGGTGTATGACCCTCATGAAGAAAAGGGCAGAGACAAGATGACTTCAAAATTAGCCAGTCAGCAGAGAAGGGCTTCAGGCGACCCCCAGAGGACAGGGACGATGGCAGACTCCTCCTCTATTAGTTTGAGGAGAGTGTGGCCAACCCTGATTTCAGGCTTTCAGCCTTCAAAAATACAAGCAAACAGATTATGGTTATTCGAAGCCTCTCATTTGCAAAGTTTTAGGTAGGGGTAGGAATCCACACGGTGTTTTCAGTAAGCCTCCTATGAACCCAACCAAGCAAACCAACTGACACCCAGCACACATCACGTTACTGGTTGACCTTTGTTGGTATCATTACTCAATTTTCTCTTTCCTGTGCAGTAAGATCCATCAGAACAGAGGCGGAAGCACCACAAGTGGCTTTATCAGACAGATGATGTACAATAAACTAAGTGACTGATCTTTTTGTAACAGCATGTAAAATTGCCAGAAGTTATAATCTGGGGACAGAGAGATGGAACAGGAGACGGGGCTCTTGCCTTGCAACAAAGATGACACATTTCTATCCCTGGCACTACATATGATCCCCTAAGCACTGCCAGAGCCAGAAGTAAGCCCTGAGCACTGCTGGGTATGGTCCAAACCCTCCCCAAAGTTACCTGATTTTTCAAGGCTTGCACAAACACACACAAAAAAATGCGATGGAAGGGTGGGGTAGGTGGTGGGACACAGCCAGAAGTGCTCAGGGCTTAATCCTGGCTCTTCACTCAGACACTCACGAGTCATTACTGGAGGCCTCCCAGGACAACAAGCAGTGCTGTAGATTGAACAGGATCAGCTGTTGCAAGGCAAATGCCAGACCAGGATATTCTCTCTGGGCCCATGGCTTATACAATTTTTAAGAAAATTGCTAAGAATTAAATTTCTGTCTTTGATGAAACATTGTATGTTCTAAAGCCAGGCAAAAATGCATTGAGAATAATTAACTTTTACTTGGATGATTTTTATATCTTTCATTATTACTCCCATCATTAAGTGTGAAGGACAACCCTTTATTTTTACTATTTCACCCTAATAGAGCTCGGTTCTGTAGGGCATGGATGAGGTGATCAGGTTGTAAATGAGACATTCTCTTTTTAAACTCTGAAGTTTTTCAGGCAGACATAAACCATTGTTTCTCAACCTTTTCCCAACCGTAGTCCACTTCCTACCTTGTTTCCTTCTGGGGCCCTGGATCCCCCAACTTCATGCTGTGCCCTCATTTACACGATTTTCACCTGTGGTCCCCTTGGAATAGCCAAGGTTCTCACAGCAGGACCATAGGACCGCAGGTGAGAGATACTATTTTAAACTATACAAGTTGAGACAGACTCAATAAAAAATTGCCCCTAATATATATCTGGACCCAGGCTCAGTAAGGCCTATAATGTAAAGTGTACTTATTTAAATAATTTGTACAAATAGTGAAATATAAGAAGCATTAGAAATATCTGCATTACACACATACATAAATAGTCATTAGAAATGTCATTGGTTGTAATTTCATTGTTATTGTTTCAGAAATATCTTGGTTGTGGATTTTGTTTTGCTTTTTGGGTGAGAGAAACATTCACAGTGACCAAAACTTATGGAAACTTATTTTTTTCTTTGTAAAAGTTAGAAAAAAATTAAAGCTATAATATTTAGAAGATAATTTAACCTTCCGAAAAGCTCATCTTTCTCATCTCTATAATGGAGATAATAATAAGCCAATGTCACAGGACTATTATTAGCCTTTGAAAATTAAGCATGTACAATGTTTAATACAGTACACATAATCAGTGCTCAATAATAGCAGCTATTATTATCATAATTTTAAACTGATTATTCTCAAAAGCTTCATTAAATTCTATCGATCTATACTTCATTCTGAAGAACTTAAAAACTATCTAACTAACTTGGATGATAGTCAGCTGGCTGGAAACAAACAGAAGACTCTCAATAATAATATTTAGCAGATGCATATACCAGCAGGAGCAGTTGTGAAGGAACGGCATGGGCTGAGATGCTGATAAAGTGAGAGGTGAGAGGCTCTTCCCAGAAGAAGCCCAGCACAGAGTTCACAGGACTGAATGAGGAGGCTCCCTGGGGCAAAGGGGGTGTTTCATGTTCCTCCAATCAATAGGAAAATGGAAATCCCTGCATCAAGTGCGCACAGGAGCATACACTCTAGAGATTAATTGAGAGACTTGGCTGATCTAACAAATGCTGGCTAAATTGCATTTTCTTTTTTTCTACAGAACTATCAATAGTTTTCCTTTATTCAGATTGAATACATAAATCAAAAGAACATATTTCACGAACAAACGATGATTATGAAATTCCTATTCTTCATCTATTGATTGCTAAAACTTTATTTACCCATGCGTTTTTTCCTTCAGTGTGTCAGGATAGAACTGCTCTTTTTCATGCTATTGTAAGCAGAGCCACCTTTAGCTCTTGAATCATCCATATATCAAGGAGCCTTCAAAATGGAGAGAATGGAAATAACCCCACTGTTAAGCCTTTTCTGGGTTCCATGGCTGATACATTCCATCAGCTATCAATTACAATGTTTATTACATATCAGTATAATTACTTAACATTGGCTATATTAATGAACCTTTGATACTATAAAATGTGTCAAGTGGCTTAAGGAAAAAAAGTATTTTCATTGCAACCCTGAACTTTTCCTTTCAAATAAATACTAAGCAACAAAATCAAATATGTCTAAGATACCTGAGTGACCACTCCATAGCAAACTGAACTAAAACTATTTTACATATATCAAAACTTTTCTAAATAAAATTGAAATTTTAACAGCAGCTGTAGCACATGTTGACTTTATACAAAAGCTCAACTTGTTAAATCTATTCTAGTTATAATTCCCCATCTGATAATAAAGTCTGAACAGATTTCTTCCACTTTTAGTACAAACTATGATATTACAAATTTCAGCTTGATATAATTTGAAATAGGCAATATAATAAATCCCAAAGTGAAATTTAAATTAGCAGCCGTATCAGATTCAAGTCCCTGAATGAATATAAATTTTAAAACCAATCATTTTCCAATAGATTGAAGCTTTAAAATAGTTCTGGAATAAAAAAAAATAAACTTTTCAACCCATTTCTATGCCAATATGAGTCTTTCTTTTTCTTTAGAAAACAAGAGAGACAGTATGTCTCTCTCCAACATCCTTGATTTTGCCAAAATATCTAAAAAATATTTAGTATTTTTCTGAATTTCAGGAAGTTAGAATTCAGACTATAGTGAAAAAGGCTGATTCAAAGAGTCTGAGGTGAAGTATAAGTCTACATCTGACAATTTCATTATATTAGAACTTTGTAAGTTAAATTCCTATTTTGGGAGTCTATGTCATGCATAGCGTGTGATTTTTACATTATGATATATATCTTGTATATTATATATAATATAGGCAATGTGTATGCTATATCATATAACACACAATGTATATATGTATGCATATGGCACATATGATTTCACTGATTTACTTTAACATTGAAGGCTGGGTAAAACATGCACACATATTAATTAAAGACTTGCAATTTAAAACTTGACTAAACAGATTATTTATTGCAAGCTCTCTCCTATGCTGGAACAATAACAGTACCTTGCTCCAAAATCAAAGCAAATTTATATGTACCACACAATAATACCACAACAAGGGGGTCATGTCTTATATAAAAATTTGTTTTGTGCCATTATACACCGAATGGGCAACATGCTGTGCATGCCCATAAAATCTATAAAAATGGGTTTTGTGTGCAAATACCAGACTTCCCAGGAAGGGGAGCCAGCACAAGTGCAATCTTCAGCAGAGAGAGGTGGGCTTGTCCCTGATAGCACAAACCAGCAACTCTCCAACTGGACCCAGAAGCCATCCAGCCAGACCCAGCAGCCGTCCACCCCAGACCTAGAAGTCATCCATCCTGAGTAAACTGATCTTCTCAGCCAGAGAGACAGTGAATATAAGGCACCCATCTTGCACGCAGCAGACCTTGGTTCAATCTCTACACCATGTATGGTCTTGTAAGCACCAACAGAAGTTATCTATCTATCTATCTATCTATCTATCTATCTATCTATCTATCTATCTATCTATCTACCTGTCTATTTATCTATGTATGTATATATATATATGTGTGTGTATATTATATATATAGATATATGTATATATGAATCACCGTGGGTACAGTTACAGACTTACAAACTTTTGTTGATTACATTTCAATCATACAGTGATCAAGTACCCATCCCTCCACCAGTGCCCAGTCACCACCACCAATGTTCCTAGTATCCCACCCACCACCCCCACCCCATCCCACCACTCCCCTCCCAGCCTCTGTAGCAAACTTATCCCCTTTTACTCCCTCTCTCCTTTTGGGTTTTATGGTTTGCAATATAGATAGTAAGTTGGCCTATGTTTTGTCTATAGTCTACTTTCAGCATGCCTCTCCCATCCCTAGCGAGCCCTCCTTTGAAGAGCCAGAAGTAAATCCTGAGCACTACCAGGTGTGACCCCCCCACTCCAAATAAAAAAGTAAATAAAATAAATTGATTGTTACTCTGCTCACTTTTTTTGGGGGGGAGTGGGGGGGGCAGAGGGGCATACCTGTTGGTGCTCAGTGCTGACTCCTGACTCTGTGCTCGGAATCTGTTCTAGTGCACCTGAGGGAACCATATGATATGCATACTGGGTTGGCAGTATGCAAGGCAAGCATCCTATCCTACCAGCTGGACCATCTCTCCAGGCCAAGGTTTATAAGGGAAATTTTTCCAGTTAGGTAGGGACTCACTCTGACCAGTAGGGGAATGACAGTTGATTTCAACAGGTGGGCAAAGCACATCTTGCTCCCAAGAGAGTATTTCCCAAATACCCCCCTCTCTGCATTGAGATTCTGAACTTTGTGAAGCTTTTATTGTCCTGCTGCCTGCCAAACAGGTCAGCTTCACAGACGGGCAATATAGACCAATGAAAAGGATGTTTTTATCCTTGTCTGCTCGGCCCCGTGTGTAGAACATACAGGAAGTATTTCTATTTCTTGGGCCGTTTCTCTTTCTGGGCCTGGAGCACTTTTGAGAATGGTGTCCTGGTTCTCTTGTTTTGGTAAGCAGGTGAGAAGCACAGCTTCAGCTCATGGACCAGCTGAGCCCGAGACCTGCCACCATGACCCCAGCTGCAAGGGGTGGGGCCCACACGCCTGACCTGCTCTTCTTTGGTCACTGCAGCTGTGAGAGCAGCAGGTGCTTCCTTCGCAATGCACCTACTCAGCCCGCACTGCACTCAGGAGCTGAGGAGGTAAGGCCGCAGCTGCCATGGCTCCGGCTTCCCACAGAAACCAGCTCTGCTGCCTTCCCTCAACTAGACTCGTCTCCTGGGAAGGAAGTGCTCAGAAACCCCAGGGTCACCTCTGATAATGCTGGGCTGACTGCCTGCTTAGGCTCAGCATGATGGGGACCCCCAGGCCATACACCAGTGCACAGGGGACACCTGGGCCACACCAGGTGGTACCAGGGGTCAGGTTTGCAGCCTTGTGCACGTCAGGCACATGTCCCTGTGCTTGGTACTATCTTGTGTCTCCCACCCTCCCTTGCCCCGCCCACTCCCAGTCACCAGCGCTCTGCAAGCAGATTTTTACAAAGTCCTTCCAGATGTTCTTCAGTCACTGCTATGCACAACCCTGGGGACAGAATTTCACAGTTAGTCATCAGGGGAACAAACATGTGTAAAGTGAGCTAAGAGTCTCAAGAGCAACATCCCTGCTCAGGGAGCCTTGGGACAAAGGGGTAGGTTCTATTGCCGCCCTGACCAGGGTGGGGTGCAAAGGGGTGAGGAAGCAGTGTGGATGCCTGAAAGCAAAGGGGGCCACTGGCTCCTCTGGAGGGACTGTAGTTGGTATCTGGGTGTTCCTTGAGCACTAGTGCTGGGCCCTGGGATGACGGGACCCTAAGAGTAAAGATTCCATGCCAGGGTACTCTCCAGGCTGCACAGGGCCATCTTGAGGCCCCCTAGAAGCTCAAGAACATGTGGGTGTCTTCCTGGGACACTGGGTCTCAGGAATCTTGCAGTGTTTTCACCTGCAGCAGTTTCTAAGGCTAAGAGGAACCAGAGCTGACGACTGAAGGAAGAATGTGGCACCTCTGGAGGTCTACAGGGTACAGGGCATCTGTCCAGAGTGAGGCCAATGTTTGAAGGCAACAACCAAGGCTAATTCAACTCATCGGGATGCTGGCTGGGCAGAGACTGATGGAAAAAGCAGGCAAAGGCTAGCCTGAAACAGTAAGACTGGACTTAAGGCACTTGCTATGCATGCAGGTGACTCAGGCTTGATCCACAGCCCACAGAGGGTCTCCCAAGTTCCACCAGGAGTGATTCCTGAGTGCAGAGGCAGGAGTAAGTCCTAAGCACCATTGTGGGTAACCCCACTGCTGGGGGGTGGGGGTAATCATGCCTAAGTTAAATAGTGCCAGACCAGTAGAGAGCCCTTGTGCACTTCTGACCAAAATGAAAAACAGTAACCAAGTCAAACAACATTTTTCTAAGGCAATGATCACGCTGGACTCTATATCCTAAGTTTCCATGGACAAATGCAGCAGTGATTTTGAGGGGGCAGTACTTCCTGGTCAGGTGAAACATCATTGAGTGTTTCAAATATTTTTCCCTCTGCTTGTCATTGTTATACCCTTTAAGGCTTCAGGAAACCAAAGTTATCTCCTAAATGGAAGAGAAGGCAACAGAGAGCGTCTCATGGTAAGCAATATTGCATATCCTTCATCTAACTCACCTGCCCACTAAGAAGCTCCATTTCCACACTAGACTCTCCCCAGCACCATTTGCTGGGCAGCAGTTAAAGATGCTCTTTTGCTCACTTGCTTACTTTCTCTCTCTCTCTCTCTCTCTCTCTCTCTCTCTCTCTCTCTCTCTCTCTCTCAGAGATGCAGAGTCTGAGCACCATTTGCCTAGCTTCTATGACAGCCTTGGGAATCAAGCAGAGGAAAGAAAAGGTTAGTGGCCACATGAAGGTAGTATCTACCTGGTGTTCCCTGGGGTGTTGGGTCTTGGGAGGACTCCCACATCCTCTCCCAGGGCCTGCCTGAACTTCCTCAGATACCACGGGGGTCCACATCCATCTATCAAAGGCAGGAGACCCTGGTGGACATAAAACCCCCAGCAGGGAGTCACTCATGATGGAAACATAGGAGGAGGCGTCCTGCCACACCCTGCGCTGGCCCGATGGCTGCCTTCTCCATGGCCACACAGGCAGGAACCTGGATTTCTTTGTCCTCATCCCCGCCTGCAGCCATGATCATGGCAATGGTCTGTCAGTCATCTAGCCAGAGGAGATCTCTGAGGCCATCACAAAGCGTGGTGAACAGTGGATAGTGACCTCTCCCAAAAGGATGGTGAATAATGACTCTCCCAACAGGATGGTGGACAGTGACTGTCTCAACAGGACAGTGGATAGTGAATACTCCTCAGGAGTTTCTGATCACGACCAGGGGAGAAGCAAAGGGCCAGCCAAGACGAGCCCTCCAGACAAACTGTCACAGCAGCATTCCCTCTTCCCTGTGCTGAGGAGACTGGCAAAGAAGCCTTGATAATCAGTGGTTTAGGGTCTTTCTTTTGTTGTATTTTTACACCTATATCTCAGGATGATTTATTATGGACACATGTCTGATTAGGCAGATAAGATTAGATGATACTACACATGTCCTAAATTATATCATCAAAAGTAGAACTAAGTATGTCATAAAGTATCAACAAGTAGAACTAACAGCCCTGGGACTTGGAATACAAAATCAGTTCCAAGAAGTAGAGGGAGGAAAGATCAAACCAGAAGAGACACAGGGACAGCTGGCCAGGGCTTGGAGGAGAGGTGATGGACACTGGTTATACTTGGGGTACTGCCATTTTGTAGATTGATACAGAACCTCTAAAACTACTGCAAATACCAAAAC
The DNA here is from genome assembly GCF_027595985.1 of Sorex araneus. Classification (NCBI taxonomy): domain Eukaryota; kingdom Metazoa; phylum Chordata; class Mammalia; order Eulipotyphla; family Soricidae; genus Sorex; species Sorex araneus. Next base: position 16,722,130 of record NC_073308.1, read on the forward strand.
TATGATATAAGTAAATAGGGGCTGAAGAGATGGTGCAGCATGTATGGAGTGTTCCTTGTACACAGCTGATGGGTTTGATCCCCAGCACCCGGTATGGTCCCCCGAGTCCTATCAGGAGTGATCTCTGAGCCAGGCATAAGCACAGCACCAGGAGCAAGCCCTGAGTACTTCTCTGAATAAAATAAATCAACCAGTTAATAATTAAACAAATAAAAATATGAGTTTCTGGAAACATGACTAATTTATTTAACTCTTCAGTGCCTGGTCATTTCCAAATCACTGCAATGAAACTCTCTCTTCCCTGACTCCTAGCCTGCAAACAATCTAAGAAGACTTTGCCTCTATTCATTTCACTTGAGTTTAAGTTTACAAGTTAGAATTCGACCATGACTCAAGACCATATTTACCAAAAGCAGGCTTATTTCCTCAAGCTTACTGAAAATGCACTTCTTAATATGTTATTGATTATCTTCCTTGCTATTTTGTTTGTGTGTAAACATACTTGCTTTGGCAGATAATAAATGTGAGGGGAAGGCAGGTAACAAAATATTTAGGAACTGGATTTATTCTGCTCCTGGATAAACAATAATTGGATAATCCCTGTCTTGTTTGTTTTACTTATCTAGTGCAAACACCCCAAAATTTCCCCAATTCCCATGGGTATTTTAGTTTGGAGACTGGAAACGACCTTGATGTACAAAGTTTCACTACTTCAAACCCTACAGCACCTTCTCTGTGAAGTCCTCTGTCTCCACAGAAATCAAGTGCAGGTGTTGGGGGGAGGTGAAACTTGCAGGAAACGCTGGGGTTTGGGGAGGAGGTAATTCTTATCCTTGTCAAGAGACAGTTTTTGAGACGTAGACACCAGTTACTGAGGTTGAGTAGGTCCAATTTACTATCCTTTCAAACAGCAAGAAAACAAGCTTTTCTTTCAGGGGCAATGCCAATGCAGGAGCACGATTTATGGTGACTTTTATTCCCAGCAGCACACAGTGAAATGATGAAGCCCTACACATCGCCGCTGAGTTAGCAGATGAGATCATGAGATCACTCTGGACAATTTCACATGGTTCTCATCATTCAATGGCCAACACCTCCCACAAGAAAATGCAACCTGGGGATGTGCAGAAGCTGCACAGAGAAATGAAAGGTGAACACAAGATGCACAAACAGTTCTACGAGCCCCAAGTTCTAGTGAACTAGAAACATGCGAGGGAAACCCCAGGGATATTTGAGGAAGAAGCTGTATAAGTGAGGGAAAGACCCAGGACTGCAGGCTGACTCACGGGAGGCTTTATCCTGGGCCTCAGTGGCCAGGAGGCTTCTGAGAACTTTTGCACCCGCACACACCACATATCCTCTAACTAAATGGAAGATAAAAACATCACCAGGTCCCAAACCAAAGGTGACAGGTGGTCAGAGTTGGATTCTTATTCATTCAGTGAACTCATCCAACATAACTTACCTTCTTGGGAAATAAGGATTTTAAAAAATAGTCCGAAGTCTATGGGAGCTGCCAGAATACCATTCTAAACTCTAGTTTGGGGAGCTTGCTTGTACAAACCTGGAGTGACAACTTGAAAAATAGTCAATGACTTGTTTTACAGGTTTGCTCCACTATCTAAAGGTAGATCGTTGCTGTGTAAACATGTAAACAATAAAGACAATACAGCACAAAAGAAGTAACAATCATTAGATCTATGGGAGAAGTTTTGGGTGTACCCAATCCCCAGAAATAACTTACCAAATCCTACAAAACAACACCAAAAATCCATATCACCGTAACTTGCAGAGGTAGGAATGTGTGGCTCAGGGGACCATATGAGAAGTAGGAATGTGTGGCTCAGGGGATGCAACTCAGGTTGGCCGTGTGCAATGCAAGTACACTACCCACTACACTATTACTGCAACTTCTTGTCTGTTGGTTTTGTATTCTATCTGTGGCCCGAGTTAAAAAAAATATTCCAAGTGAAGTGGATGTGGGATGCGGCAGTCAAAGAAACACCCCAAGTGTCTTTTCGATTGTTTCCTTTCATTTCTCTTCCAGGAGAGACGTAGAGCCAATAACCTTTGACCACCAACTCCTAAGGACTAGAAAGAATGGCCTCCAGATAGAAGCTTCTCTTTTATCAAAATGCCATAGTTTCTCCTAGTTTGTTATTAAAATTTTACAAAGGAAAATTTTTTCTTAAAAATATAGTCCCAACAACATGCTGAGCCACAAAACATACCTCCATAAAATTAAGAAGATAGAGATTGTATCAAGGATCATCTCAGACCACGATGCACTGAAATTAGCAATAAATCACACACACAAACAGAAAACGAAATCAAACACCTGGAAACAATGAGTGGCTTAGAAAGGAAGTCAAAGAGGAAATCAAAAGATTACTGGAAACGAACGACAATAAGGACACGAGTTACCAAAACTTATGGGACACAGAAAAAGCTGTGTTAAGAGGAAAGTTTGTAACTCTTCAATCATTCCTCAGGAAGGAGGAGCGAGCCCACATAAGTAACCTAATCTCACAGTTTAAGAGCTTGGAGAATGACCAACAAAAGGAGCCCAATCCTAACAGGAGGAAGGAAATAATAAAACTCAGAGCAGAAATTAATGAGATGGAAACCCTAAAAACAATCCAAAAGATCAATGAAACCAAGAGCTGGTTCTTTGAGAAAATAAGCAGGATCGATAAACCTCTAGAAAGATTCACAAAAAAGGGAGAGATAAAACCCTAATAAACAGAATCAGAAATGAAAACGGTGACATTACAACAGAAATGAGAGAAATTCAAAGGATCCTCAGAGATTACTTTGAGAATCTTTATGCCAAAAAACACAAAAACCTCAAAGAAATGGATAAATTCCTAGACTCCTATAGTCTCCCAAGGCTGAACCAAGAAGACCTGGAATACCTGAACAGACCTATCACCATCAAGGAAATTGAAACGATAATAAAAAGTCTCCCCAAGCACAAAAGTCCTGACTCAGATGGATTCACTAGTGAATTCTTCCAAATCTTTAAAGAGAACTTAATCTCAATCCTCTTTAAGCATTTCCAAGAAATTGAAGTGTCAAAAACACTTTCAAACAGTTTCTATGAAGCAAATATCACCCTGATACAAAAAGCAGACAAAGATACCACAAATAAAGAGAATTACAGACCGATATCCCTGATGAACTCAGATGCAAAGATTCTCAACAAAATATTAAAAAATAGAATCCAATGACTCATCAAAAAGATCATTTACCATGACCAAGTAGGATTCATCCAGGGATGCAAGGATGGTTTAACATTCCAAGTCAATTAACATAATTCATAATATAAATAAAAGAAATAATAAAAACCATATGCTCATATCAATAGATGCAGAGAAAGCATTTGACAAGATTCAGCACCCAATTATGTTGAGAACTCTGAGCAAAATGGGCATCGAAGGAACTTTCCTCAATATAATCAAAGCCATCTACCAAAAGCCCATGACAAGTATAATTTTCAATGGGGAAAAACTAAAAGCCTTCCCTCTAAGGTCGGGCACAAGGCAAAGTTGCCTGCTTTCATCACTCCTATTCAATATAGCACTGGAAGTCCTGGCCATAGCAGTTAAAGAAAAAGATATCAAGACATACAGATAGGAAAGGAAGAGGTCAAGTTATCACTATTTGCAGATGATATGATACTATACTTGGAAAACCCTAAAGGCTCTACAGAAAAACTCCTAGAAACAATAGGTCGATATAGTAAAGTGTCAGGCTACAAAATCAACACCCAAAAGTCCATGGCTTTCTGATATACAAATAATGAAAGAGAAGAAAGAAACATTGAAAAAAACAATCCCATTCACAATAGTACCTCAGAAAATCAAGTACCTTGGAATCAGCTTGACCAAAGAGGTGAAGGACCTATACAAGGAAAATTACAAGACACTACTTCAAGAACTAGAGGAGGACACTAGGAAATGGAGACACATCCCCTGCTCATGGATAGGGAGAACTAACATTTTCAAAATGTCAATACTGCCCAAAGCACTATACAAATTTAATGTGGTCCATATCAGGATACCCATAACATTTTTCAAAGAAATAGACAAAACACACCTGAAATTCATATGGAACAATAAACCCCCACGAATAGCTAAAGCAATCCTTGGAAAAAAGAAGATGGGTGGCATCACCTTCCCCAACCTCAAAATCTACTACAAAGCAGTAGTAATTAAAACATCATGGTATTGGGATAAAAACAGACCTGAGTCCAATGGAACAGAGTTGAATATCCTGTCATAGACTCCCAAATATAAGGTCACTTAAACTTTGACAAAGGAGCAATAAATCTGAAGTGGAACAAGGAAAGCCTCTTCAACAAGTGGTACTGGGAAAACTGAATAGCTACCTGCAAAAAAAATGAACTCTGACCTCTGTCCAATGCCAGGCACAAAAGTCAGATCAAGGTAGATTAAAGACCTCAATATCAAACATGAATCGATAAGGTACATAGAAGAAAATGTAGGCAGAACTCTCCATTACATTGAAGCTAAAAGCATCTTTAACAATGAAACAGCACTGACCATGCAAATGGAAGCAAACATAAACAAATGGGACTACATCAAACTAGAAGCTTCCGCACTTCAAAAAAACAGTGACCAAAATACAGAAAGAGCCCACAGAATGGGAAAGAATATTTACCCAATATCCATCTGTTAAAGGATTAATATCTAGGATATACAAAACACTAGTAGAATTATATAAGAAAAAAACCTCCAACCCTATCAAAAAATGGGGAGAAGAAATGAATAGAAATTTTCTCAAAAAAGAAATAAAAATGGTCAAAAGTCACATGAAAAAAATGCTCCACATCGCTAGTCATCAGGGAGATGCAAATCAAAACAACAATGAAATATCATCTCACAAAACAAAAACTGGCACACATTCAAAAGAACAAAAGCAACCAGTGCTGGTGTGGATGTGGGGAAAAAGGGATGCTCTTTCACTTTTGGCGGGAATGTCGACTTGTCAAGCTTTTCTGGAAAACAATATGGACAGTTCTTCAAAAACGAAATTGAGCTTCCATATAACCCTGCAATAACACTTCTGGGAATATATCCTGAGGATGCAAAAAAGCACAGTAGAAATGACATCTGTACCTATATATTCATTGCAGCATTGTCCACAATAACCAAAATCTAGAAACAACCCAAGTGCCCTAAAACATATTACTAGTTAAAGAAACTTTGGTACCTCTACACAATGTTATATGCAGCTGTTAGGAGAGATGAAGTCATGGAACTTGCTTATAAATGGATAGACATGGAGAGTATCATGCTATATGAAATGAGTCAGAAAGAGAGGGACATAGAAGGAATGCACTCATTTGTGGCATATAGAATAACATCACATGAGGCTGACACCCCAGGACAGTAGATACAAGGGCCAGGAGGATTGCCCCATAATTGGAAGACTGCTTCACCAGTGGAGGGGAAAAGGTAGATGGAATAGAGAAGGAATCACTAAGAAAATGATGGCTGGAGGAACCAGTTGGGATGGGAGATGCATGCCAAAAGTACATAATGGACCAAACATGATGACCTCTCAGTGTCTGTGTTGCAAGCCATAATGCCCAAAATTAGAGATATATTATGGGGAATATTGTCTGCCACGGAGGCAGGGGGGAGGATGGGAAAGGGGGGGTATACCCGGGATATTGGTGGTGGGGAATGTGCACTGGTGGAGGAGTTGGTGTTTGATCATTGTGAGATTGTAACCCAAACATAAGCTTGTAACTATCTCACGGTGATTCAATAAAATTATATATATAATGGTCCCCTTATGGTCCCCCGAGCACCACCAAGAGTAATTCTTCTGGGCAGAGCTAGGAGTAACTCCTGAGCATTGCCAGATGTGGCCACCAAATCAAATAAAAACGAAACAAAACAAAAAACATAGTTCCAATGTAAAACACGAGCATCATATAAACATCTGAGAATGAGGAGAAACAATCAGAAAAGAATGAAGAAATGGGGTAAAGAAGACAAATTGGACACTTGGACCTGTCCCTCAGATAGCTTACACAGCAGACACCAGCACGTGTCCCCAGTCATGTGAGCTAAGTCAGTGGCTGGATTCTCTCTGGCAGAGCATCAGGTCTCAATTTCCCTTGTAACTGTGGTATCACCATTATTTGGGGGGAGCGGTTAACATTTTGTTGGTAAGAAGTCCCACATCAGTGTCCCACTTCATGACGAGTTATGACTCCAAACAGTGGATCTCAGATTAGTGACTCAGCTCCACATTCAGAAACTCACCTAGGAGTTGACAGATCCCTCCAACCCAGCAATTCAGCCCCATCAACTCAGGGGCAATCAGGTAAATGAAATGGGCACCAACAGTTCCATTAACTCGCCCGGGCCAGAGAATAAGTACTGGGGGTTGTAAACAAGTTCTTTTCCTATCTGTAAAGAAATCATATCACACTGAATGACAATCCTCTTGCTTTGAAAAAAGTGAAGAAGATGGTATGCTCATTACACAACTACAGTAAATCAAGCTCATATTTACCATTCTGGATATGCTGACTACAATAGTCTTACTTTTTCAAGTGCCTGAGGTTAGTGCCTATTAAGGATATAATCAGTATTCTTATGAAACCCACTTATGAAGTTTCAGCAACCATGAACTTCCCATTAAAATGGACAATTCTCTGGCATAGTAGATCGAGAAAAGAATTGTGCATGATAACAATAAAGACAAAAATACATGCACAAATGCAAAATACAATAAAGTTACAAATATAAAAAAATTTAGTTAATTTTATGAGAACTGAACTTGAATCCTTAGAAAAGTCCCTAAAAATACTTGCAGTCTACACGGAGTCAGGAAGAGAGCTAGAAGCAATTCAAATGTCAGTAAACAAGACTTTTCTTTTCTTTTGAAATCCACAGTGAAAATCCCACCTTATACTGTACTCATGCAGTGGTTTGAGAACACAATAGGAGATAGCCAAAATCCTGTCCTCAGGATCCTGGAGGAATCTGAGAAACCAGGAATGAGTGAAAAAAGCCAGATGAGAACGTACGGATGATTCCATGTCAATGGAGGGAAAACATGGGTGAAGCTGCTCTACGGCGATGAATTCCTACTACTGCAGACACTAGCCCAAGAATGAGGAACTGTGGGGCTTCAGGGAGTCTGCAGGAGTACAGGGGAAGGAGGGAAGGGTCTGTTTTGCAATGAGTGTGTGGTTCAACAGTTGGATACATCTAAAATGAATAATGATCCATCTGCGTACTTTTAAAAAAATTATTGAATCACCATGAGATAGTTACAAGCTTTCATGTTTGGGTTACAATCACACAATGATCAAACACCCATCCCTCCACCAGCGCACATTCCCCACCACCAATATCCCCATATACCCTTCCTTTCCCACCCTCCCCCTGCCTCCATGGCAGACAATATTCCCCATAATATCTCTCTACTTTGGGGCATTATGGCCTGCAACACAAACACTGAGTGGTCATCATGCTTGGTCCATTATCTACTTTTGGCACACATCTCCCATCCCGATTGATTCCTCCAGCCATCATTTTCTTAGTGATCCCTTCTCTGTTCCAGCTCCTTCTACCCTCCACTCATGAAGCAGGCTTCCAGCTATGCAACAATCCTCCTGGCCCTTGTATCTACTGTCCTGGGGTGTCAGCCTCATGTGATGTTATTCTATAAGCCACAAATGAGTGCAGTCCTTCTATGTCTATCCCTCTCTTTCTGACTCATTTCATTTAGCGTGATACTCTCCATGTCTATGCATTTATAAGCAAGTTCCATGACTTCATCTCTCCTAACAGCTGCATATAACATTGTGTAGATGTACCAAAGTTTCTTTAACCAGTAATATGTTCTAGGGCACTTGGGTTGTTTCCAGATTTTGGCTATTGTGGAAAATGCTGCAATGAATATATCGGTACAGATGTCATTTCTACTGTGCTTTTTTGCATCCTCAGGATATATTCCCAGAAGTGTTTTTGCAGGGTCATATGGAAGCTCAATTTCTAGTTTTTGAAGGACTGTCCATATTGTTTTCCAGAAAGGCTGGACCAGTCAGCACTTTCACTATTGGTGGGAATGCCATTGGCATACTTAAGATTTATTCCCTTATGCAAATTCAATCTCAATAAAAACTATTTCAATGAATAAGAGGAAACATTGAACAGATTAGTTCTATTTACATCTACCCTTAAATTTCTTGCCATATTTCTTGCCATATGATTGATTATACATGGTATCCCAAAATCTGTGTGCATCACTTTTATGATAGAGCTAGAAACCCGTAATTCTGATTTTATCTAGCAATTTTACAAATAAAAGAATTTTGCAATTTATTTTGTGAAGCTAGTGAAACTTTGATATAAAGAGATATCTCTCTATATAACACAAAGAGATAGGAAACAATGAAAAAATATATGCCAATTTTAATAATCTACAAAAACACATTCTAAATGAAAGCAAGACAAACCAAAACTTTAAACAAATTGAATACAGAAAAGGGTTAAGTCTCATGACCAGGTTTAGTTTATTCCAGAATTACAAAATTTGTTCAAATTAAAAAGTATTAATATTTCATCTTAAGACTAAAAGAAAAGTGCCATAGGATTTAACATAAAAATCCTTCAGAAAAGATTATTTAGAATTTAGTCTTTAATGAACCAAGAAGAGAAGGAAAATTCTATCATCTTACAAATATCATTTATAAAAACAACCATTATTAATAATCATCAGTATAATTAGACCTTTTGTTAAAATTCAGAGTAGTACAGGGTACCTGTTATCACTGCTTCTGTGCATTAAAATTAGAAAACTAAGTAACAAAGAATATAAGCTGGAATAAATGAATAACAATAAATAAATAACAATAGGGGCAAGAATAGGGTGCAAAGAGCTTGGCATGTATTCTGTGGCCTCCCTCAGGCCCACCAGAAGTAATCACCAAGCACAGAGGCAGGAATAAGCCCTGAACACTGCAGGGTGTGGCATAAGCCCCCACACCACTCCCCACACACCTAAGATAATAAAGAATAAGTACTGGAGAAGATGATCAAATACGACTTCTGGCTTCATATAACAAAGTTTATGACAGACATTCAGCCTAGGTTCCAGAGAGAAGAAACATGCATCATTAATGCTACTCCCAATTTGAGGGGCTCCCCTACTCCCTAAGGGGTCTCCCCTTGTCACATGACACATGGCCCCTTATTTGCTTTCTGAGGGAGCCTGTGTAGTCCTGTCCTCTCTTCCACCCGCAAGCCTCACCCCTGCTGAAACCCAGACAGGCTGTGGGCTGGGTTCTCCCTGGCCAAAGTGCAGATCAAACTTCTGCCAGGCAACATGACCTGGGTGTGAAAGAAACTTTTATTCTTTAAAAGAGCTCAGCAGAAATGCTGGTATCCTTTTTTTTTTTACTGCAAAATAATTTAACTTAATCTGAGTGATACCAAGATCAATAGACAAAAATCAATTGCACTTGGCTATGCCAGTAAGAATCAAATAAACAAATCAGGAAACGTAATGAACTGAAATGCTATGTATATTATAAGGTACTTAGGAAGAGATATTAAAATACGCATTGCCACTATGAAAGACTTAAGCTATATTGAATATCATTTAAGAGATTTAAAATGAATGGAGAGATATGTTCTTAGATAAAAAGACTACCATATAAAGTTTTCATATACTAATTTATTGATCCAATGTAATTCCTACAAAACATAAGTTATTCCCAGAATTTACCAAACTTACTCTAAATCAAATAAAGATCACCAAGCAGTGAGGGTGAGGTGGGGAAAAATGAGATGGCCTAGATTTGACATAGGAGAGTGGTGGAGAGGCTTGGACACTTTGATGGGGATGCAGAACTTTGGACATTAACACATGTTCCATATTTTCACACTACAGTAGTCCTGATCACTGTCACTGTCACTGTCACTGTCAACCTGTTGCTCATCAAATTTCTCGGGCGGGCACCAGTAATGTCTCCATTGTGAGACTTGTTGTTACTGTTTTTGGCATATCAAATATGCCATGAGTACCTTGCCAGGCTCTGCCATGCAGGAGAGATACTCTTGGTAGCTCGCCGGGCTCTCCAAGAGGGATGGAGGAATCGAACCCGGGTTGGCCATTTGCAAGGCGAATGCCCTACCTACTGTGCTCCAGACAGAGGCCTGATACCTAAACTATAATTTTTTTAAAAAAGTAAAAACAATAACAAGTCAAAAAGCAAGCAGACAAAAATATGTGCAGCGTTGCAGAAACAGGACAAGGGAATGAACTTGCCTATGATATTAAAGTGTATATTAAATTCATATAAAATTAGGGGAGTGTATCATGCAAAGACAGAAAAACCCCTGGTAGAAACATAACAACAGGAGAGACTCGCACACCAATATAGGCTTATATCTGCCCTTCAAATCAATAGGAAGAAGCTGGCATGGCCAGGAAGCAAGGAAAATCAATGACTTTTAAAGAAAATAAAATAAAATGGGATTCCAAAGTCCCACTGTGCAAAAACACTAATTTCAGGTAATGAAGGTTTAAATGTAAGAGACAAAACTTTAAAAATCTTTTGAAATTAAAGGAGACTTAAAAATAAAAATACTGTGTGTTTGTGTGTGTGTGTGTGTGTGTGTGAGAGAGAGAGAGATGGGGAGGGCAAGAGAGAGATTATGCATGTGCATTGCCTGTGCATGCTGCTGGTGATCAATCCCACATATGTAAAGCAAGGATGGGACCACTGGGCTCCATCCCCAAGCTTTAAAGGAGATATTTTAATCACTCAGAGATAGTAACAGATTTCATCAATGGGTTGTAAGGTATACAAAACATAAAAGATAAATGTTACTAACATGAGGCTGACACCCAAGGACAGTAGATACAAGGGCCAGGAGGATTGCCCCATAGCTGGAAGCCTGCTTCATGAGCAGATGAAGGGGGAAGGTGGATGGAATAGAAAAATGATCACTAAGAAAATGATGGCTGGAGGAATCAGTCGGGATGGGAGATGTGTGCTAAAAGTAGACAATGGGCCAAACATGATGACCTCTCAGTGTCTGTGTTGCAAGCCATAATGCCCCAAAGTAGAGAGAGAGTATGGGGAATATTGTCTGTCATGGAGGAGGCAGGGGGAGGGTGGGAAAGGGGGGTATACCAGGGATATCAGTGGTGGGGAATGTGCACTAGTGGAGGGATGGGTGTTTGATCATTGTATGATTGTAACCCAAACAATCTAGCTTGTAACTATCTCACAGTGATTCAATAAAATTTTTTTAAAAAGATAAATGTTACTTCATTTACATCTTCTGCCAATCTAATATCCCTACTAAATCAAAACATAAGTCACATGTCATGCATGTAATATAAAAAGGATTAATATATGGAAATCTAGCTGATCTTTACAGATAAAATAATTGTGCAAGTATTTCAAATTTTGTCCAAAGGCCAATGATACAAACAAGCTTTTTACCACCCTGTACGCTGTACCTTTTCCCCAGAGCAAGGCTACTGGTGAGACCAGAACTGGAAGCTGCTTCCAAGCAGGAATCCCTACAAATATGCAACCATCTGACTAGCATGGAGAACTCAGGTACAAGTCTAAGCGCTGGCACAGAGAGCTCAGATGGTTGGTATTTTACTCAAATCATACTTCATCATTTCCTGTATATGAAATGCATGTTCTTTTTATGTGCCCAGCTGTATAAGCTCATAGTCTCCCTAAGGAAGGTGCACAGATTCTTGACAAGTCCAAGGACATGTAGAAGCTATTTTCCCCCTTGCTTCTTGCTCTCTTTCTCTTTCTCTCTCCTTTCTCTGCCGCCTCCATCTCTTCCGTCTCACCTTCCAAGCTGGTTGTTGTCCCCCCTCCGTGTGAAGTTGCCTTCCCATCAGGGAAGCCCTTGTGTCCTCCTCACTATCCCTGGGCCCCACAGGCCCGCAAAGCCTCACCCAGCACCAGGCCTCCTGGCAGCCACAGAGCGGAGGGAGTCACAGAGACAGGCCTGTGCAGGAACAGGGGCTGACTGAGGGACACAGCTGTCACCCTCCTACTCAGGACCCAGGGTGCTGTAGAGAAGGATGAAAATGGGGAGTCTCCCATCCTTAAAGTGGGGAGACCTGCAGATGATGCCACAGGGCCTTGAGGCAGACTGGGTGAGCCTTGGTTTCATTCATTACCCAGACCTGCGCAGTTGTTCCTCCTGTGTCCTAGCACCCCCTCCTTGCTCCACTGCTGCTGGACTTCAGAATTGGGGAGTGCTGGTAGCAGAACAGCCTTGCCGTGGTGTTTCAGGCTTCCCAGGGACCCAGGACGAGACTGACTGCCCCAGGAGCATAAAGCAGCCCACCCGACACCTGTCCCTTGACTTCTTATGGTCTGCACAGGGACCCAGACCGGCCTGGTGGATGATGCCAGAGCAGCCCCTCCACATGGCACCTCCTATGGAAGTGACAGCTGCAAAGCTGAGAGTGGTGGGAGCAGCAGAATAGGCCATGGCTGCTGAGCCAGAAAAATTGGAGGGTGTGGATCTGGGAACAGGGACACCCAGGCACTGGGACCGCAAGCAAGTAGAGAGGGTCAGTTTCCAACAAAGCTGTGCCCCCTGACCCAACACATTTGCCTGTAAGCAGCAGGAAAGCCTGCTGTGAGGCCAAGGGTGTATATAAGGGTGTTGAGGAGCAGGGAAAATCCCGGGGAGAGGGAGACAGGAAGACACTGCGGGATGCAGGGGCCAGAAAAAGTAGGGGTAAAAGCAAGCTTTAGAGAGACTACCTAGTGGGACAGCACCCAAAACTGCCCCAGAGTCAAGGCAGTAAGACGGGGCACACACATGGTGGTGAGATTAGTGCTCCCCAAAGTAGGAGGGCCATCCCTGGAGGGGCACTGGATTGACCCAGGTAGCCTCTGGTGCAACCTGGGGCCTCTTTTTGCTTGTTCGCTTAAGGAAGCAGATGTCTAGAGGGAACACACAGTGTTTTTGTTTTTGTTTCCTTTTTGAAAAAGGGGTAGTGGGCCAGGTAAGTTTGGGAATAAATGTTTGGCTTTAAAGGAAGTGAACGTCATGCATTTGGGAGCGCTGTGGCTTTAACTAAGGATGATGGTATGGACGCCAGGTCAGACATCACTCTAAGGTGTCTGTAGCACCTGACAGTCTGCACACTCTTCCTTTTTCTCATCCATGGATAGCTGGTCAACAATACTATGGACTTTCACGGCTTGAGCTTCATGGTGCATCTGACTCACAGCACACCCCCAAAAGTTCCAGCACCATCCCACTTTCACAAAGGCCCCTCTACCAGTCCTCCCTGCCTCCCCTCCCTCCCACACACACTGTTTGGTAACCACTGTACTTCTCACTGGGGCTCTTAGTCAGTACTGTTGCTTCTCTGCCAGTCTCGCTGCTGTAGTTATATACAGTCCGCAGTCTATGAAGTTGCATTATCGTGTAGTTTGTTCTCAGGATTTGGGGGCTCAGAAGCCAAAGATTTCTGGCAGTGTGGGGGGGAGCAATTTTCAAATGATTAAGATGGTGATTAAGATAATAATATTGGAGCAAGAGAATCTAGCAGAACAGTTTCCAAACATACACAAATTCCATCCTTGCAGATGACTGAAAAGGTTAGTGTGAAAAATTCTGCTGCATAGGAAGTTGCATAACAGAGAAGTAAAACAAAGTTCCTGTTTAATGGAATGGTTGTCAGGACCAGGTCTCCTGGCGCCCAGACCAGCTGGAGCTTCTTTGGGTCTGCAGGCACGATGAGGAGGTGAGACAGATCCAAACTCTATATCCTCAGGAGGAAGGGGGGCGCAGGGCATGAGTGCAGGGGTGGTGCCGTGGAGAGATTAAAGAGAGTGAGCATAAACTGAGTACTGGCTCCCTGTGGGGCATCACTGCCAAAGACAAGCTCGGCTAAACTACACAGAAACCTAAGAATCATAGATGTCAGCATGCTGAGATCTGGATATTTGCTATTTTACGAAAATCTAGTGATGTCAAGGGAGAAATCAGATTTCATGTTGAGAGTCATGTCACTTCCCCCAAAGCCAGATTGTCCTTAAGAACTCAATCTTAGTCCACAGGGCTAGCACAGGAGCAAAACACACAGCTTGTACAGAGTTGCATAGGCTCCAATTCAGTTCCCTTGCCACATAGGCCCCCAAAGTATTGAAAAAAAAATCCCTCAAAGAGCATTTTAGAAATAGTCTATTTCTCATCTTTCAAATGCTTCACATAAAAGCGATGTAGGTGATAGGAAGCCCCTCCTGTCTGTGAGGTTCTGTGGGCACTAAAAGCTGAACAGCTACAAGCCAAAGAAAACACCTGAAATTGAGCATTGGCCCTATACTCAGAAAAAAAAATAAGGGCAGAAAAGATAGCACAAGGGTTATGGCACTTGCCTTGAACGGCATTAATTCAGGTTCCATTCTGACATCCCATGTGATCCCTGTGCAGCACCAAGAGAGATCCCTGAGCTCAAAGACAGGGGTCAGCTCTGAGCAGCACAGAGTGTGGCTCAGTCCCCCTCCCTGACACAAACACAAACACACACACACACACACACACACACACACTGAGAAAGCATGTTTAAATAAGGCTGATATCTCAGAATGGAGAGAAAGCCCTTGTCCAATTGCCCGGCACGCCAGCACCCCTGTGGCTGTGCTATGCTCAAATGCCTGTCAGCATGTTGTTAAACTGAAGAGGATCATGAGAGGGAAAATCCCTGGAGATGAGGGAGAGGAGAAGGAAAGCAGGACTTGACGGGAAAACTGGGTAAAACTGGAATTTCTAGCTACCAGCCAACTGCTTTCCAGGGGGCCGAGCACCTCAGCTCCAACTTCCCCCCAAAGTGCCAGGACGGAGCTGCAAAGTCCCCCTCCTCGGATGAAGGTTTCCTCAGGATGGCCGTGAGAGTGGAATGAAGAGGGCCCAGCCTTCCCAGCCCCGGCCACAGAGAGGGAGTGCTTGATTGGGCAGCAAGGACAATCACTGCCAGAGTGGACACAGAAACAGAGACAAGCACTTTGTGGTTCTCTTTGGAGATGGACAATAAAGAAACAAACGAATACAAGAAAAAGCTCGCAGCTACGGGGGGATCCTGGTTGAGAGGGGAGCTGGGTCAGTGCATGGTGGTGACTGGACTCTAGCCAGCTGGGAGGGAGCATGACGGACAGATCACAAATTTCAATGCTACACACTGAGGGCTGCACAATGGCCCTCCCCACAGCTGAAGCGGTTCAAGAGGGCATTTGCACACACACTGGTAGCAGGGTTCGCGCTGGGCCCAGGGGGAATGGCATCCCTCCACGGGCGTGTCTGAATGCTGGGGCCATGGACTCACGCTGTGCTGCCCACTCGCATGCTCATGGACTCCTGCACCCCTTCTCAGCTACACCTGCTCCCCAGAGTCAGCTGAGCAGTCAGAGGGTGCCGGATGGCACAGGGTGGCACTGCCAGGACCATGTTCTGGGCGTGAGACAGGGACTGAGCATCTCTGATCTGTTCAAAATGCTGCTGACCAAGGCTGTCTCAATTGTAAATGCATGAAAAGGAAAAGAACGGGGACAAAATCACGCTGGCCAGCCTTCTCCTCAGGTAGTAAGTACCATGAAATGCCGCAGCAGTTTGGGAGAAACTGCCTAAGGTCTGATAGAAAACAGAATGGAGAGAGCGCCTGTGTTAAGGCCGGGGAGAGCTCATCCAGGGCAGCTTGTGTTTCCCCTGGGTAGCCCCTGAGCACTGCGTGATGCTCCTCCACCAAGCAAGGATCCAAGTGTAAGTCGGGTGCTTTATTAACTATACAGTCTTCTTAAGTATCTGCTCAATGTTCTGTGATTAGCACAAGGGAAGTTGGGGAGGGGGCAGTCTGGAAGATTTGTAAAGTCAATAACCTGTGCTTGGTGCATTCACCTACTTGTCTGAGAAATGGAAATGCACCGGGGGTAGTTACAGTTCTCTCCAAACACTCGAGTGAATTGTAGCCTGAGTTTCCTGGAAATAACCTGCCCACTGGCATCCAGGAGAATAAAGGGTGAAGGTAGGATTTCACTGTCTGGTGAGTTTGTCTTCTGAGTCTAGTGTAAACACGAGACCTAGTCAAACCTCCCATCCAGCCCCCCAATCACACATGGTCAGGGAAGAGTCTGGCAATGAATCACTCTCAAAACTTCTCCCAATTCCTCCCTCCACTTCAAGATTTCCACTAAAATGTAGGTTGCTGCAACATTTTAGCAGTTTCTCTGCCTCAGTCTCCCCAGGTTGCAGCCAAAGCACATTCTCTGGTGGCAACACGCTGCTGCACCTGCGGGCTAAGAAGCCATTTATCATCTCTCTGTGGCTCCACATCGCTCCAATCGTGATCAAACAGCCGCAGACGAAGCACTGCAGGCAACTCAGAGACCCAGAAATGCTGTGCATGTGGGACTCAGATTCTGTTCCTGACGCTGCAGCATCCTCCAAGCATGTCTAGCAGAAACTCCTGAGCACTGCCGGATGTGGCAAAGCTTACCAACACCCCCCAGCCCACCCCACTCTTGATTCCCTAAGGGAGCAACTGCAGAGAGGAGCAGTACATTGGCCCATATCTGTGGGCCTTTCCTTCCAAACCCCAAGGTGTGTGTTTCTCTCCTCCCCCTGCATGAGGGCATTTTTCTTGGCTATTTACTGTGAGAGCCTGATTGATCCCCAGGAGGTAAATAACACAAAATTGTGGGAACCCCCTGATAACCAGATCTCCCTGGAGTTCTTAACTCTCTGAATTGTCCCACTGAGCCTCCAGCAATTTTCCAATTACAGTTCAGGTTTTTCTTCCTCTGTGCCAGTTCATGCAGTGATTTTCACTCGTGAGTTCCTACTCAGGGACACTCCGTGATCACCTCCACCGACCTGTCGCTCCCATGGGGGGCCAGAGGGGGAGCGCAGGGGCTTGTCCCACACCCTCCCTTCACTTCTGGATCCAACCAGGGCTGTTGATTTGCAGTCTGTTCAGCTTTGAGTCCTTGGGAGCAGAATGCTAATTCCAGCACCACGCATGGAGAACTAGAAGCTGAAGTCCAATCCATTCACTGAATTGGAAAAAAGAAGCTCAGCAAACATTCCAGTGAAGACAATATACAGACCCTGAATGAGGATAAGAAAAGATATAAAATCATCAGCCCCTAGGAAAATAGAACACACCCAGACTATATCACACACACCCACAACCGCAATACCGCTGCATGCCTCTACAAATGGCTCAACTAGGAGACAATAGAAAGAGACACTGATGATGGGGAAGAGCTGCAGGTTCCAGACAGAGAAACACAGTCGCCTCTGAGAACACAGATAGGAGTCGTCTGATAGAGCTGAACATACACAACCCAGCTCAGCCACCTCACTGCAGGTGATAGCTCTGCACATACATCCCCCTCCTGCCCCCCCACCCCAGCACTGCACTTTACTATAGGTGTTCCCAGAACAGAAGTGCCATCTGCCCGCACCAGGAACTCTGTCCACACACGTTCAGAGCAGCTTGAAGTTTTGTGACTCAGAACTGGAAACTGCCTATTATTGAGTGGCGAATGGATCTACAAGGTGACATTTCCCTGAGGGTTGGGGGGTGGGGGGAACATTCAGTGCTGAAAATGTCTCAAGGCTGAAGTATGTGCCAGGCACGTATGAAAAAGGAAAAAACTCCTCCAAAAGAACACCAAACTGGCATTTCAGAGAGAGTCCCACTGTGTCTGGTGCGTGCCTACTAGGGTCAGGCGCTTAGAGTGGCAGCTAAGAGGGGCTACAAGAAGCAGCTACCGGGACTTAAGAGTGATGAACACAGATAAAATTACAGGGGAGAGAGATCGGGAGTATGACTCTGAGCACCCCTGACCCACGCTGACTGCTGGACTTCTCGTGTGGACTGCATCCTCTTCCCTTCACCCTTCCTCAATGCACCAGAAAGCAAGGCGCTTCTCAACAATGCACGAGGGAAAGGGACCTTTCAGCATCCCTGACATCAACACGGCATCCTCTTGGGCTCTCTTGACCTTGTCACTGTCTCCACCGGCTATCTTTTCCCTTCTTGCTCAAGCCCCTGCTGTTATCCAATTAAGTCTGGATGCCAGAGCAGAGGCTCCTGAATGGACAGTGAGTTCCCAGCCGGTATCTCCTGTGGGCACTGGACTCAGCTCGTGAGGGTAGAGCAGAGCCACAAACAGCTGGTCTGAGAGCTTTCTGGTTCACCCTACCCCGCAGGCCACAAAGCACTGCTCCTCTGGGCTCTCGGTGTCTGCAGGGATGGAGCTGTTTAGTCCTACGTGGTAAATAGCCTGTAATGTCACTGGAACTCATTCAATACAATCATAGAAGCAAATCAAGATATTTTAGTAACCTCCAGAGCATATATGTCGCTCACTTTAAAAAACAACATTTTGCTAGTTACCAACGTTCAAATCAAGCTTTGAAATGGCACAATTCTCCTTGCCCTATGATTAAAGAAATATGGCATGGTGCAAGCCAAGTCAGGCATGTTTAAGACATTTTGTGCAAAGGATGCTTGCAATAATGAGACACAAGAGTCAGTTTCTATAAGCAAACTCGTATCTTCTTAGAATGTCTGAATGACTTCGAGAGAGAAACTAAGAGGATGCGGATGGTGGTGTGGCATAGGTCTAAGAGAAAAGAAACGGGAGGGAATAGAGGCAGTGGTGAAAGATTTTCCTAAAATTGTTTCCTGAAAGCAAAAATTTCTCGGAAGTTTGCATATAATGACATTTTCGTAGATCACACAGACAGGCTGAAATCTTTCCTGTTTCCAGAAGATTTGGGAAATTCCTCAGTGGTTCCTGTGGCAGAAAGGGGTGGGGGCGCAGCTTCTCCCTTGGGACTCCTCCTGGGCCTTAGGGATCAGACAGGACAGCAGGTGATGCGGGGTCTGTTTTAAGCTCAAGTCCTGCCTCTGCCCATGGTCTGCCATTCCTCGGCACTGGGTCCTTGGAAGCAATTGCCCCCTCCTTCCCATATGGGGAGGATCGACAAAAAGGTGCTCAGGCAAGGTCCCCAGGAATCAGGCAGGGCTGAAGTCCTGTTTTGAATTGTTGGTTCCTTTCATTACCTGTGACCCCTCCAGGCATCTTTCGGGGCAATCTCTCTTGGCCCACATTTCGAGCCAGGGCTAACTGCCTGCACCCCAATGCCATTCTTTCCTTGCAAATATTGATCCTTGTTGTTATCTGTCATTATTTTGCTGCTCAGAATTTTTTTTACTCAACTGTCTCGATGATTATTGATTCTATTCTTGTTAAAAGGAATGCATATGTGTATGTATAAACTGTATATAGAATAAATGAATAGAAATAAGTAAATACATAGATAAACACATGAATACATTTCTCTGTTCTAAGCAAGTAATCATGGTTATTGGCGAAAGTTACTGTTACCTGGTGTGGCTGTCACACCAGGCAGTGAGCCAGGGACTTTGCCTCCTGGAGGCACCTGTCTTAGTTGTGATGTCATTTATCACCCCTGTTGTAGCTCTAGAACAAAAGGGCCTGGAATGGTTGAATGAAAGCATGCTTTCCTCACTGTGCTCCTGAATATTCATTCACTTTACTCAGTATAGCACCTGCTCAGATTTTAGAAAAGGAGGAGAAAGATCTCAGGAGCTTTTCCCAAAAATTATCATTGTTTGATAACCTCTTCACACTGAAGCCACTCCAGGGTCAAGGGAACCAGATTTGTTCAGACCCCTGGAAAACCAAGCAGAGACTGGTAACTGGAGACCCCAAGCTGCTTCTTCTCTTTCCCTCTGCACTTCAGAAAGTGAACTTGAAGCCTACAAAGAGGGTGATCCACTTCCTGATTTTTAAGAGGGCTGTAAAATTATCTTCTTAATCAGTGGCAGAAAGTAAGCAATGCATAAATATCGAGGGCAGCTCAGCTAGAAGAACTTGGACATTTAGTCTTCATTTCATAAACAAGCTCAGAATTCAACTAATGCCTTTAATAGAATCTAAATAGTGATCATTTGTCTCGGGAAGGGATAATAAATTAATGGTGTAAGCAGCAACCAGATTTATATATACATTAATGTCCTAATTTATAAAAACCAATTTGTGTGGGAAGGGGGAGAAAGTACACTGCATTTCTCAGTTCATTCCTATGGTCTCATTTCCCTTATGAGTATTTGCTATTATTTGTAAAATTAATTGGTTCTCCTCTGGTTCCCACTTTCTCTGGCTTTCTGGAAGGAGCAGCAGCAGGTTTCCTCTGCCACGTGGTGCTAGTGGGTGGGTGGGTAGGTGGGTGGGGGCCTGGATGTTCCCCCAAGCTTCATTCAACTCCAGAGAACTCACATCTGACCACTGGGGTACAGGTAGCAAGTTTGGGGATCTGGAGAGACATTTCCTTGTGATCAGGATGAACTCACCGGATTTCTCTAAGCAGCAGATTAAAAATAATAATAATCTACAAGGGAAATGGTTTATGGCCTCATCAGTCAGGACTCCTGTGAACGTGCCTTTCCCATACCACCTCCACTCCCGCCCTCTACTCTTTGGGAAAAAAATCTCCTGGCTGAAGTCAAGCTTGCTCATGGCTCCTGTTCTAGACTCAAGCCTGAATTTCACCTGTGTCACCTGTGTTCTCCTGAAGGTGAGAACATGAGGTCTAGTCTTTGCCTGGCATCAGTAGGTAGAGATCAAAACAGTGTGGACATAAGAGATCAAGGGGCAGCTCGGGATCACATGAATACCAGAGACTGACCGCACCTTAAATCCTCAGTGAGCCACATGAAACACCACAGTTCCTTTAGCCTGACCACCTCTTTCTAACACCCAAACTGCCAACAAGAGCCAAACCCATATGCAGGAATGTGTGTGCTAACTCCAGGGTCTTATCGTCCCACCAACCCCACAGACAGGCACCAGGTGAAGAGCTCCTCTGAATAACCCGGTCCTCCCTCAGCTGGTGGTGGCCCTGTGTGACCACCCCAGGGACTGCTGAGCACCCTTCACACCTTCCATCTATTCCCTAGTCCTCAACATACCACCCTGCAAATGAATTAGCAACAGAACTCTGATTAGTATACCGGCTTCATACTGCTGAGGTCCAGAAAAGTCTCTGGTGAAAAGGAATTGCAAGTGGAGAAATCCTAGGAGGTAGTGGTAGAAGACAGACCACAGCTTTCTAGTTACTGGCTCATGTCAGGAACTCCCCGCCCTTCCCATAATGAACACTGAACCTTAAATTAATGTCAGGAAAGGAGAAAAGATCTGCCCAGCACTTTTCACAAGAGCAAGGAGTAAGGCAGATTCAGGGCCATGCAGAAGCAAGATTTAGCAGTGAGAAGGAAACCCAAATCCACCTGTGGCTGGAGGAGCTGCCTTACCTTGTGATCATGCAATAACCTAGCCAGGATGAGGAAATGGCCTAGTGAAGAGCTGCTGGCCAGGACTGCTCTGCTCACAGAGCTAGAGGTAGGAAGTGCTATTTCCTACCCATGCAGCCATGGCACACTTCAGAGGGGACTGGCTTCTAGAAGGATCTGAGAGCACCTCTCTCCCACTCTCACGGCAGTATAAGCGGCAAATACACAGAATGACCTCTCCTTACCGGTGGCATCTTATGCACAGACTGCCACTTCCTCAAAGAATGATCGTTTGTACCAGTGGCCACAGTTTGCAGGTCAGAGAATTTTGAGTCACTCTCTATAGCTTGGAAAACAAACAGGCTCAGGGCACAAGATCTTCTCCCGTCCAACTTCTCCCTTGCTCCCAACCCCACCCTCACTGTGTCCAATCCTTTTTCAAGGCACAAGTATAAAGCTGAATGATAACATTCTGAGTTTTCACCCAGTAGCTGGTCTATTCTGATTGGAGATGGAGCTGCTTTTCACTGCCAGGTGGAAGTCCCGCGGGCAGGCAGCACTCTGCTTCTCACATCTCTGCAGCCAGGGATTCTGGAAGGGAGACATCGAGGACAAATGGGAGGCTCTCGTGGGGCACTTGCTCCATGCAGCTCCACGAAGCCAGTCTTCCTGGCTGCTTTCCAGACCCACTTTCATTTTTTGTTCAAAAGACATAGCTGGTATATAAGAACTCAAGCCGCCGGACTGTGTGGCAAGGGGGAAGGCATTCTGTCAGGCTTTAGAGATTTTGTTATGAAATATGACCAGCCACCCATGGACACATGCAGACATCCATTTAAAGCAGCAGCACAAAATTGCCTATTCACTGTCTAGACACAGGGCAGGCCCTGCTCACTGAGATAGGGCTGGGCACAATCTGGGTGAAAGGAAATCCTTGCTAAAGAAAAGAGTATGGGACACAACAAAGAAACAAGAGCCATAAAACCAAATACAGCTGGGACCAAGACTCTAGAGGAATAAGGCTGACCTCTGATTGGCTAGTGAAAAAACCAACTGAATTCCTCATACAGGCATTGAAATAGCAGTGGAAACTTCTCTGTAATGTAACTTACTGCCCTGATTCTCAAACATTTAGGCTTGCTGCCTGCACACAATTTTCTAACAAAGCTCTGCCTTTAGTTGGTTAGAAGTGACTGACATTTACATGCCGACTGACTTTAACACTGAATTCCAGTGTCCATAGGGCTCTTCTTGTGAAGGAGTATCAGGACTGTCACCCAAGATTCTTTTGCCAAACTTATCAAGTCTATGCCATAGACAAGGGCTTCCCAAACACTCTCCTCATGATGCCTTTTGCCCTAGCAATGCAATGAGCTCAGAGTTGCTGCCAGAATGACTGATTCTTTCTAGGACTGGTTTCAAACTAATCTTTTGGTCTTTGGGCATTTAGAAACCTTTAAGTGCTGCCCATTTCTCATGATACCCACATTCAGTTGCCTTGCCTCATATGGCTTAAGAAGCTAGGTCACAAACCTGCAGTTCTTAATATTGGTATAATGTGGCAATTTATATTCATTCATATACATTTGATTTTTCTTGTGTAATAAACTGTTTTTATCAGATGTTTCTTTTGTCAGTGATTATCTCTTTAGCATCCCGGGAAATATCCAGCTGTCCCTCCCCCTCAAATCTCCAGGTGTCCAAGAGGCATGAGATACTATCCCCAAATTTCCCATGTCCCTAGAAAAATTGTGTAAGTGTTCAGATTCAGTTCATTTAAGATAAGAGGCCTTGTACTCTTTGCATTCAGGACAAAAACAGAACTTATACCTGTGTGAGGCCACAGGCTGGTGAACTGACCATTCAGCCCGTAGTAACACGTCATAAAGCTCTGCAAACTCTTGGAATCAAATGCTACTTTCAGGGCAGTCCTCACCTCCAGAGCTATAATTGGAAGGTCCCAGAACAAGAGAACTGTCTCAACTCTGCTGAAGCAGGTCCGTAGGGGAAGAGGGACACCAAGACAGATTTGGCTGATGTTATGGAATGAGCAAGCTTCACAGCAGAGCCAGGACACATTCAGCATCTATATGTCTAGACTGGAACTCAATTTGGCAAGCAACATGCTGAAGATGACAAGCATAAGTATAATGAAACAATCTTTACAGTGTTACAAGTCCCTCAGAATAGACAAATACAAGTTTAATGCATCCCGCTAAATTAAGGACAGCCCAAATAGAGGCACTGGCAGGACACTTTGTACACACAGATGTAACCACTCATTTCCTTGGAAAGAGAATTTAAAATCTTCATTAATATTTTATAGCAAAGGAAAATATGATTTTGCTTTTTAAATTTAGCTCTTCCTACCAGCACAGTCACTGGGATGAGGCACTGGACCACTGCTTCAGAATACACAATCTGAATGTCTGCAATGCACCATTCATTCCTTCACCAAAAGTATTTATTCAAGATCTGGATCAGAGATTAGAAGCAAAAATAATCAGAAAGAATTCAAACTCACTGACCCACAAGGAAACCACTGGCATTCGTTTGATATAACTGTGATTCTTTGCATCATCATTATTGTTATCTGGGAATCAGCAGAGTGAAATGACGAAGGTCGTAGACCCTGGAGTCAAACTCACTCATTGACTCTCTGTGGGGATCTGAAGCAAGCTGCCATTCTCTCTGCTCTGTAGACTGGAGCTTTTTCACTGTGCCCACGACACAGGGGTGTCAGGGGGACTGGAGAGGAAGGGAGATGGCACATCAGAGCACTTGGAACAGAGTCTGGCACATAAAATACTAGTAAAGTGTTTCTAATGAGGTAAGAAGAGGCAGTGAATCTAAACCTAATGTGGTATGTAACAGCTTTAAGATCATGTTTATGAACATGAACCAATTTTAATCTTTCCGTGAACCCACATAAGTGTGACATTGATCCCTGTTTGAAAGAAAGAGCACCAAGGTTTGGAGAGCTTAAACCTTCTCTCTAGTAAACAAGAATTTGAACTTCAGGCTTCTGGGTATAAATCTGCTGTTGACATAACACTTGCATCCTCAGTGGACACGAATCATTCTCTTTTCAGTAAAACTTCAAGGTAAAGGGAACTAATACTGCTTTCTCCAGAGTCTGTCTGCATCACCAACAACATGTCACCAGAACAGAAGGATGGTGGGTGCCAGTGGTCCCCAAGGTCACTCACTCGGGGCACAGGATGCACCCAAGGGAGCACACCTGAGCTAGGTGCATGGAGCAAGAAGCAACTCCACTTCCACAGAAGGCAAGGATGGCTGAAAAACTCCCGTGAGGCTATAATGCCAGAAGATCCCCTTTTCTATCATGTCGGTGATACTACCTGAACCTTGTAGGAATCTTATATTTTGGCTAGTAACAGAATCTTTACTGCCCCCTTTCTATAGATGCATAGAAGATACATAACCACATAGACAAATGGTCCATCTCATGCTTCATCAGGAAAATGGGAATTCAAACAAGACACCATCACACACCAACAAGGGTGATCAGGATCTCCAAGGCTAAGGAGGATGCAACAAACACAAACTCTTACTCACTGCAGCTGAGGATGCAAAATGGCACAGCCTCTTTGGAATAGACTCAATAAAAATACACACAACTCAACATTATCTGATCATATAACTTAGTTATCACTCTTTTTAGTATTTACCTAATGATGCACATAAAAGCCTGCTCATCAATGTTGGCTTAGCCTTGTTTAAAATTGCCTAACTAGGAGACAACCAAGATGGCCTTCTGTTTATGAGTGGCTGGACAGTGGTCCATGCAGAATGGTCTTCAAACATTCTACAGTTGAAGCCTAGCAAATCAATCTCACAAATCAATCCATAGACCAACTGATCTAATTAAGGTGGCTGACCAGTGGTTTTCCAACCTTTTACACCTGCTATTGGCTTCTGGTTCATAGATGGGTAGTTGAGAGCTGATCTACAAAATGAACTACACAGTGCTGAAAAGAAATGGGTCTCGAGCCATGAAAAATGTATAGAAGAGGTTGAAATGCCTATCATTGCGTGTAGGAAGACACCCTGATAAGACCACCAACTGTCTAATTATAACCTATGCATTCTGGAACTTGGAGTTGCTCAGTGGCTGCCAGAGTTGGCAGGTGCAGGTGAGGCAGAGGGTCGGCAGAACACCAAGATACATAGGGCAGGGGAAAGAAATATCAGGGATCTGTTACAACAAAGACTTCATGGTATTACACATGAATTCCAACCCACAGCATGTACAACACCAAAAATTAAAATTATGGCTTTTGGAATTATGTAAAATGTAGGTTTACTATATTAATTAATTAATTAATTAATTAATTAATTAATTTATTTTTAGTGAATCACTGTGAGGTACAGTTACAGATTTACAAACTTTTGTGCTTACATTAGAGTCATGTAATGATCAAGTACCCATCCCTCCACCAGTGCCCATTCTCCACCACCAATGTTCCCAGAATCACTCTCATCACTCCCACCCCATCCCCCCCAACTCTGTGGCAGGTGCATTCCCTTTATAGTTCTTTAAAATGCAGTGGGAAAAAGTCATAACTGTAGGCAGGACTATAAACTGGTAAGTCTCAATGGAAAAGAGCATGAAAACATTTTTAAAAATTAAAATTAGGGGCTGGAGCGATAGCACAGTAGGTATCACTTTGCATGCGGCCGACCGGGGTTTAAGCATCCCTGGGTGTGACCGGAAAAGCAAAAAAAAAAAAAAAAGAAAGAAAAAGAAAAAAATTAAAATTAGATCTACCATAAAATCCAGCAATTTCACTCTTTAGTATATATTCTAAGAACACAAAATACTAATTTGAAAAGATGTGTATCTACATTCATTGCATGCTATTTATGATAGTTAACATCTGAAAACATCCCAACAAGAGGTGAGTGGGTGAAAAATTATAGTTTAACAGAGTCTTAAACCTGAAAGCTTTGTAACTGCTCTCATGGTGATTCAATAAATAAATTTTTAAAGAAAGAAAAATTATGGTCTATATACACAATAGAATATGACTCGGCTAAAAGTGAAACCTTGTCCTTTGCTAGAATATGAATGGAACTAGAGAAGGGTATTGTGTAAGCAAAATTTTGTCAGAAGGAGAAAGACAAATACCTGATGAATCTTATTTATATGCAACAAACTAAAAGACCAGATGATACTTAAAGAACCCTTTGATTTCCACTATACAGATGAGATTGCCAGGTGGGAAAATGGGTGGGAAGGATTCTGTGGACCTTGCACAGTGGCGGAGAGATATTGGTAATCTGGTGGCAGGTCTGCTAGAATACTGTACACTAAAGCTGAGAAATATTTACTTTCTGTAAACAACTACTAACCTCAATAAACCAAGCAAGACTATTTTATTATACAAAGGAGAATAAAAAATTATTAGAGAAATGCCATTGTCAAATGACGGGCTAAAGGTGTAAGCGGCAATGTGGGGTGGGCAGGGGGCGGGAGGGAAATCCCTGTGCTTCCTTCCTAATTTTCTTGCAACCCTCAAATTGCTATAAAAGTTAAGTGTTTTAAGAGATTAATACATAAAGGTAAATAACAATATTTTGAATAATGTCCAAAGACATACCCAAGGTTAAAAATCTGTCAGTTCAAGAAATATGGAGGCCAATATTTACAGAGATTATGGTGCAAGGTAATGGCAGTAATCCTTACAATTAGATAATAGAGCCTCCCCATATTAACATAAATGATATTTAAAAATGGAAACATTAAGCCATAGTAAGCATAAGCTCCAATATTAATGGGGCACATAAACAGAAAAAAAATGGTTTTGTGCTATTTAATCTCAAAAATGGTTTAATGACCCTTATCTGATTATGAAAACAGCACAAGCAACTGTATTAGATAAATAGGACATTAAAAATACTGCGAACTGGTAAGCAGCTTGAAAACATCCCGATGAATGTATTTTTAAATCAAATTTAATAGTCACTAAAGGAATATTAAGGAGGTGCCCTGGATGCAGCGGTGACATTGGCAAACATGAACACATAAAATAAAGTTCAAGAAAAGCAAGGAACCACAGCCTGGAAAACAAATCACCAAGTTCAAGTTGAGAATTTGGTTCATTTAGATAAGTCTTAGTTTTAGCTACACCAGATATATTACCCTCAGGCCAATAAAACCGAGTAATAGGTCTGCTATAAATGCAGAAGTATCCAGTCAAAGGCCAAGACATCTCTGGAAGCGAGTTAGTTTAGGTTAGACTTGAGTCCTCTCCGTGGACTGGGGAAAGCTGAGCGCCAGAAGGTAACACGTTGTCTTACACACCATTCACCTTGACAGTCAGTCCTGATCAATAATAACTGAGCACGGTCAGAGCACAGCATCTGGGCCCCCTGGCTGCCCACCTCCTCCTCAAATACCATGAAGCAAACTTCGTGCCAGGGCCAGCAACTTGGTCTGGGAAAGTCTCAGGTTTTGCCCCTCCCTTGCAAACCAGAACTGGCAGGAACATTGGTACAAGCACAGAGGGCGCAGAAAATAAACTTCACACCACACATCTAGTTCCCCAGAGCAACCAGCTCCAAGACCAGGTCACGGCACCTTCCCAAAGGCCGTGGGCATCTCCCCCATTGGGGCCTCATTTGTCCACAGTGGCTCTCTGGGCCACCACTGCACATCTAAAGTGCGCAGGTGAGGAGTTGGCGGCACACACGAGGAAGGGATCTGGGGAAGCCACAACAAGTTGAACAATCTCCATCCCAAGAGCAGAATATAAGTGAGTGAGTGATGTAAGAATGGCATATTACCTTCTGGTTCATGAGAATAGCCAGCCCGGCCTCAGTGAGCCATGGGGAAAGCTGGCGCTGACAGGCAGCCCCCATGCCAATTGTGATTTAGTTTGGTACAACTGACTCAGCTCTGAGTGTCCTTGAGAAACAGCCACTGTGGCAGCAGGGATCAAGAAGGTCTTTAGATGGGCTAAGAAACCCCTGCCACTCATTCCCCTCAAGCAAGCCCAACTTTCCCTCTTCCTACTCCCAAGGTCGAGTCACTTCCTCTGCAATCAGAAGAAAGGGCCCCGAAATAATCTCCTCTGCTGACAAAAGCTGGTGTGGTGGCTCTCAGGGCTCAGCACATGTTTCAAAGTGCCATATGGTTTTTACCATGGTCCCCAGGGCCACCTCCAAGGACCTGGTTGCGAACCAGGACATGGTGACAGGGAAGACTGAAGGGCAATGTGATGACACTTCCTTATCTTCACACTCCTTCAGCCTCCCCAGCACTTGCAGGTACAATTCTGCTACACACGAGATGGGCACAAATGAACCTGCCATGCAAGGCCAGCCCTATGTCCTGCACAAGTGCCCCAGGAAATCCTATGCCACAGGTGCAGCACTCAAAAACTTCCAATGGGAATTTTGTGCATTTTGCTCTCAATGTTTCACTCACTCTGGAAGAACTTCACCTTGTGAATTTGTCTGTTTCTTTCCTTCAGGTGCAAGTTCTGTTTGGTATAGGTTACGAAGAAATCTTTCTTCCCCACATTAAACTTTATTTTCCCACAACACCCCCAGGGAGAGTACCAGGCTGGTGAGCCCACAATTGTCAGATGTCACCTTCAGTGACAGGTCTTCTACATGAACCAGATATTGGGGATTTTCTTTCTAAGTGGACACTGCCAGAAACAGTGCCCGGTGAGGCAGGGTGATAAATATCAGTGCTCACTTGACTACCAAACATATTTGTTTGGAAAAATATAAATGACAATTGACCTTCAGATTAATAGCTACTGTATTGGTAAAGTACAAATCACTTCTAACAGGCACATTACTTTCCTAAAGAGAAGCATGCTAACTGCTCTTTAATTAAGTGCTCTTAACGACCTTAAGGGGATTAGCAGTCTTGTCTGATAATCAATAAGCATGGTGAGATGGCTGCCTCATAAACTGGGGTGGGAGAACCAAATTAATCTGCAAAGATTAGTTTCCTGCTCACTTTTTCATAGTCTGATTCCCTAACAGCATAATCCCTAAGCAGGAAGAACATACCAGTATTCCATTTGTTCTGAGGATATGTATTTACTTTAGCAGACAAGGCATAAAGAACAATGTCAAGAACCCAGGTAACCTGCCTTCCCTTGCAAATCACTGCTCAGATAATGCTCAGAGGATGATTATCTGCTGTCCAGAGCAGTGTGATTGGATGATGCTTTCTAAGTTCCTATGCCATGGTGGGGTGAGTTTCTTCATTGGGAAATAAAGGAGGTAGCACTCAAGTCCATTTTACTTTCTTTGTCCATTTCACTATCTTTCCTACCCTAGAGTTCAGCCTTAAGCCAGTAACACAGAACTTCTAGGATTGTATTTGTCTTCACTGGCCCCTATGTGCTCAGTAAAAACTTCACAGATCAGAGGATAGGCAGACCTTAACTCACGATGTAATGCCTTTTGTGATTAACATCATTCAATATTTAAAACTACCTTGGGGAAGGCACCAAGCACAATGCTTTGTTCAGAGCAGGAATATTTATTTATTTATTTATTTAGGTTTAGGGCACTACATCTGGAGGTGCTCAGGGCTTATTCCTACTGTGTTCTCAGGGTTCACTCCTGCTGAGGCTTGCAAGATCCTTGTGGGGTGTGTCATGGGCCAAATCCCAGGACAAACCCTGTCTGCTCTGCTCTCTAGCCCACAGCAGGAATTTCTAAATAGACACAGATATCTGTCCTTTTCCAAAGCACAATGACTTAGATTCACTAGCACAAGTGGGCCCCATCACATCCTTATGGAGATGGTCCAGTGGAGGAAAAACCCGCTTGCTCCAGGGCCAGAGGGGCAGCCCAGGACATATGAAACTTGACCCACATATTCCCGACCCCCATTTGAGCCTGGTTCCACATAAGGTCCCCAAAGCACCACCAGGAGAGATCCCTGATATGTCCCCCCAAAACCAAATGAGCCCATGTGTCCTCTGTGGAGCAGGAGGGGAGCCCTCGAGCACCATTGAGCACAGCTTCACTGCTACAGGGTTCTGGCAGGACTTTCCACAGGGCGATTCCAGAGGGCCAAGTACAAATCAACACTGGCTTCAGGGTCCCCCCTGTAGGAGTTCCATTCCCCCACACTTTTACCCACGGTCTCCCTTTCATACCCCTTGGTGCTGGAGGTTCAGAGGATGAAGGACTTCCTGGGGCCAGGGGGTGCAGGGCTGTACTGTGGGAGCACCTGGTTCTATGGATTGTACTGATGAACAGTCCCTGGGGTCCTGGTCATTCTGCCACTGAGAGTGGGGGGCGGGGGTGGGAGCAGCTTGTGAGTCTCTTGCAGAGAGCTTGCTTTTTATGTTTTTATTGCCTACAAAAATGCCAGGAGAGTTTCCAAGTAAGAGCAATCACTGTTAAAGAAAATAGGACATAAAATAAACTGTTATTACCTACAAAACAGCTGTATTTCCTTGGCTTCCCAGAGAAGCATATAAACCCTCTGTAAAAACTCTGACATGAGGAAATGGAATAGAACTTTTATTTCTGTAAACAGTAGATATTTGTTCTTTGATAGGTAACATCTAAAGAAACAATAAAGTTGTTCTCAAATGTCATCAGCTGCTGTATGATCACAGAATCCAAGAAGGGAATCTTATAAATTGGCATAACCCACTCTTTTTAGGGTCTAAGTTTCCAAAAAGGTACCCATGAGGTGGGAATTGTGCCTCTTGTTCATTCTTGGCCAGCTAGGCCAGTGGTTCAATAGGAATGCCAGAGGATGCTCAGGTTCCCAGGAGTCTGGGATGACCCCAACCACCCCCAGTGATGCTTAGGAGACTATGTGGTGCCAGGCATCAAACTAAGGATGACCACATGGCAGGCATGTGCCATTACTGCTGTACTGCTTCCACAGCCCATATCCACTTCTAATCGAAGAGAGGCTCTGCCAAGGATGAAGCAAGTGAACAGCTGCCAGGCCCCACCTCTGTGGACACAACAGCTGGCCTTCTGGGCAAAGGTATTTCATCTCCACAAGCTCACTTTCTCTGCTGGCCAATCAGGTAAAGTTACAGCACCCACTTCATAGGTCTTGAGTACAAATGAAGGAGAAAATGTCAGGTGTTAAACCAAGTATTTGACACCATTTGATTCCTAGCAAAGGGGGTGGGGGCCACAATCCTCTATCAAAGGGGGCTCTGGAACATAGGTGTAAACAAGACTACTTTACCACATGAGTGTTCTTTTCCCTTCCTGAAACCCTCTCACAAAATAATGTACTGGCTCTCTCCTGTCACTTGCATTTGGTGGCCATGAGCCACTTTCCCACCCTGGCCTGCAGCCCCAGATGCATTGAAGGAGGAAACAGGGCCACCAGGCTGGTTACTGATCAGTTGCAATTTCTTTCCATCTCCATCCTGCTGTTTATTCCATTCTCCCCAGTGCTTACTCCAATCTCACTGAGTGCCCCGTTCCAGTATCACATTGCACTCATTCTCATCTCCTACTTTGCCCATGCTACTTTCCTGCACGCAGTCTTGAAGCTTTTGTATAGACCTCAACCGCCAAGCTACACTACAACTACACCTAGGTCAGATCTCACGATCAACATATGTAAAGTTCTTCCCTTCCTTCCAAGGAAGCTCTTCTAAGACAAAGATCTCCTCTTGCTAGGAGATCTACTCAAGGGCAGACTTTCATCTAAGGACGTACTTCTTTCCTTAGTCCATAGCAATAATCTTAGATTTACTTACTTCTTAATAATATTTCCAGTCATTTTGTATGGACACAGTAAGAAATATACTAATCTTACAGGGTGGCTCTCCTGGGGACATCTTGCTATAGATCCCAGACTCACATCAGATTAGGTCTTCCTATACCTAGTAGGGTCCTTGTCCAGTCACTTTTCTTTGGGTCATGACAAAACTCAGTCATGACTGTGCCCTTAAATTATAAGTTTTATGGCACTTGGCCTGTCCAATTTTGATGCCAGCCAGGGTAGCTTACAGCTTGCCCTGGGTTTATCCAGTCCCTTCATCAGGATCCTGCTTTTGAGGTGCTAGGAACTAAGGGCAACTGAGTCTTTTTTTTTTTTTTGCTTTTTGGGTCACACCCGGCAATTTACAGGTGTTACTCCTGGGTCTGCACTCAAGAATTACTCCTGGCAGTGCTTAGGGGACCATATGGGATGCTGGGAATCGAACCCAGTCGGCCACATGCAAGGCAGGCAAATGCCCTACCCGCTGTGCTATGGCTCCAGCCCCGAGGGCAACTGAGTCTTAAGTCGAGTAAATATGACAGATGCTCGGGAGTAAAGATTATCCAGAATCAATTAACTCCCAAGTTACAAAAGCGTAGCACTAACTGTCTTCCTACGTCCATACAAAAAGAATGGACATAGGAAGTCCATTAACTTTAGTTGCTCTAAAGTTAACTATGCAAAGGACATTAATGGAAAGAAAAGCAATATTTCACATACAAATACAAAATTAGAAGGATCTGACCTTACATGTCACAAGTTCTGGTTAGGGGAACTGAGTTATCAACATATAGAGAAAGCAGAGCACAGCAAGTTAAAGATGAATACCAAGGAAATGGGAGTGCTTCAGGAGCACTTTGATGGGTATAACTCAGTAAACATAAGCTCTTTGTGGCAGAGGAGAAAGGACAAACTGATGTTATCCTACACAACCCCACTGCACTTTCTGGGTACCTTTTGGGATACTGTAAATAGTTTGTAAGCCCATAGCACAGAAACACCCTTCATGTGTCTCAAATCAAGATGCACTCTTGTTTTTTAGACAGAGGAGTCACGCTCCTGGATCCTGAGCCTCACGCAGGGAGGTTTTCTTCTTCCAGGGAAAGCTCAGATGGTGATGACTGAAATCTCCAATGACTGAGAAGGACAAGGAGTGCTACAGTTCCTCATCTCTTTCTTCTTGTGCTCCTTGCTTGGTTCCAAGCTCTCTGACATTTTGTACAACCTGAAACCCCAAATTGTATATATTCTCCAAGTTGGTGTCCAGTGGTGGGATTCTTCCCTGGCCCGGTTATTCCGGGTGGTAATTCTGACTCATGGACCCTCCCGGGATCTCTGCTGCTCACCCACATGCATTCTCTCTTGGTCTCTCTTGGCTCCTAATACACATAAGAGTTGGATCCCTTTCCCAGACCCCAAGTTCCTATAAGGAGCAGCCCCATTTCCTGCTCACTCCTTATGCCACAAACCTCCATCTGTAGAAGAGCAAGTTCTGTGGTGTCCAGGCACCCTGTCACTTCCGCCGCTCCTGGGGAAACAGAGCAGACCCCAAGTCCACTCCATATGAACCGAGAAATGCTCCTTCTGTTTCTGTTACTCAACATTTCTCAGCTTGGCGACCTAACATTCTCAGCTCCCAAGGCAACAGACACTGAGGGTTTTGGTTTAAAGAATATGCTATCTGACATTCTGGTTTAATTGATTAAGAAAATTAAGAATTCTCTGATATCTGGCAATGCTCTGCTCATAAATAAAGTGGTGGCTCCAAAATTGTGAGCAAAGAGTAGCATGATGATCAGGAACCCCCCTAGCTAACCCCTTTCAATAGATGAATGACATCTTTGAAGGAAACATCCATCCCTCTTCCTATGGCCAATTGAATTACTCACAGCCTACCTGCTTTATTCTGTAATAAAACAATCTTCAGAGGTGGCCAGTCCAGGTCACATGTCTCACTCTCTCTGTCTATCTCCCTCTCTGGATGCAATTTCTCCATTTCCACATCATACACACTGGTCACAGCACAGATCCCACAGAATACTGGAAAATTTTCTCTCACAAACTCCAGCCCCCTCCTGGTGACACGCTTGCTTTGCTTTCTCTGTATGAAAGTCAAAAGGCATGGATTTGGTGCAAAAAGTTCAACATGCCTGGTATGTCACTTTGGAAACAAAGATGTCAAATGTTACATGCTGCATCCTGTACTACTTTACCTCACCCCTTCTTCTGGTCCCAGAGGCCCAGCATGTGATGTGCCCCAGTCTACACTTCCAGCTTTCTAACAGATTGCTCCCAGCCTCTACCACTCAGTACTGAGCCAGCAAATGCTCTTGTCCCAGAGCTTAAATGCAGGGCCACCTCCAACGGACCCCTCCAGTGCCTGGGAAACACAGTTCTGCTATGCCTGGATTCTGCACCAGGGAAATAGCTAAGACTCTGTCAGCATTATCTACTCTTCTAGGAACAGCGGGAGAAACCCTTGCCACATGGTGATGGGGGTGAGGCCGGGACCCCTTGAACTCAGCAGTATGATCTACTCCAACCAGCTCCCAAAGGCCCCAGAGGAAAGGGTGAATGAGTGGGGCGATGATTCCTGCTTGAGGAACTGCTCAAAACAGGGTTTGTGCTTTTTCTTTCTTTTTTTCAGTTTTGGGGTCACACCCTGCAGTGCTCAGGGCTTGCTCCTGGGAGGAGAATTGTGGGGTGGGGGACTTCCTGGATGGAACTGGGGTGGGCTGCATGTCAACCTTGGGAACTGCTTTAACTGGATCTCCACCCATTTTCCTTTTCTTCTTTTTCTTTATTGTTGTTCCAGAAGGGGTCACTCCCAGCATTGCTCACAGCCATATCTGTGCTCAGGAATCACTCCTGGCTGTGCTGGGAGGACCCTATGGTATGCCAAGTATGCAACCTGGGTGGGCCGCGTGGCCCCACTGTCCTGTCTCTATGGCCCCCACCCACTCCTGATTGTCTTCTCTTAAGCATAGATTTGGGGGTTGTGGGGGTATCCAGCACCCCCAGGGCTTCATCACAGTCACACCAGCACTCAGCCTGGCTGGACCCTCCAGTGCTTTCGGGAGAATGGCCCCTTGCCTCTGGCCCAGCAGCCGGGTAGAGTGTGCATGAGGTATGGGGTTCACACCTGAGTTCCCCTCCCCAGAGCAACCCAGCCACCAGGGCTGGTTATTGCAGACGCCATCTCCCTATGCTCCTCGGGCACCTGTCGGTCCCTACCGGGTCTTGCATCCTACGTGGCCACGTAGGAGCCCCTAGCCCAGTGTCAGGCCAGCCAGGGCTCGGATACTACAGTCCGTGGAAGAAGGGGGCTGCAACTGCTGCCCTCCAGTGCCCAGTGGCATCTTCTGGGAGTCTGGGGCCGGGCCGCAGCCTTGTCCATTGCTGCCATAAAGCCCCGTGTTGCACATTTGTCACAAACACAGAAACTTCTGGCTCTTGGTTATTGACAGCAGCTCTCGGGTGACGGGTCCTGAGAGCAAGAGTACAGTGGGCAAAACTGGGGCATGCGCTCTGGCCAGCGTTTTCTCCAGCCTCCACCTTGTATGACTAGGACAGACTCCCAGAGCAGCTGGAAACCAGTTTGTTTGGGGCAGAGGCTCACACCTGGGGGACCGTGCCATGGCTCCATATGGAAATTGCAGCTCCCTCATACAAAGTACGTGTTCCAGCCTGCTAAGCCCTTACCCCATCCATGACTGTTAGATTTTGTAATACATTTATTTTTATTTTATTTACTTGTTTGGTTTGGGGGACACAGGGTTTCCTCCTAACTCTGCAGTTTAAGAGTAACTTTTGGCAGAGGCAAGAGTCGTACCATATGGAATGCCGGTATGACAAAATAAAAGTCTAGAGAAAGCAATGAGAGATCAAGGGTCAGCAGTGAGCAGGGCAAGTGCCCACCCACTGTATTATCTCTCCAGCCCCTGTAATGCATTTCTATTATGAACCATAAGGTGACTTGTATCAATCTATGGGAATTTTCTGGTCCACGGTGGCCCGCACCCGTCTTCTTCTCTAAAAGAATCTTGCAGAGCACTTAAAATGCATCTTCTCCATCCAAAACCAATGCTCTTTCCTGCCCAAATGATTTATTAGACTACACAGCAGTCAGATAAGCTTCTGGGAGGGCTAAGAAATTAAAAATTGGGGTGGGGGTAAGAGTCACCTAATTGGAAATTTTTGTAAACTACTTATTCTAAAAACAATCCTTGAGTGGTCTACTTATCTCCACTTGTCAGAACTGTGTGGCCTTAACTAGCAGCCACAGGTAGCCTTAGGGGCAGAGCTGGGACTGAACTCCCAGAGGACTCCTGCTGACTGGAATGCCGCCTCCTCTACTCAAGCATTGCTCCCCAGTCTAAGTACCACTAAGTCTTAGAAATTCCCAGGGTCAAATAAATCCACCTATGTTGGGGTGAGAGTGATAGCAAAGTGGAGAGGGTGTTTGCCTTCCATGCATTTGACCTGGATCCAATCACGAACCCTGCCAGGAGTGATCTCTGAGCGCAGAGCCAGAAGTGAACCCTGAGGACCACTTGGAGGGCCCCAAAACAAAACAACAAAAAAACCTCATTCCAATGTACTGTTTTTTATATTAGTCCACAAAATGATGTTTGACTATATATTTCCCTAAGTAAAAAAGATTTTTAAAATACATACACTTAGAAATAGTCTGTTTTGATTTATACAGATACAGTCAATTGATTTTGTTCCCTGAAACAAGTCCCAGGCAAAATAAAAGTCTAGAGAAAGTAATGAGAGAGATTAGCACAGAACTAGCTGCGGATTTTTTTGTACATTAATATTTAGCACTTTTCATCTATAGCGAATGGAAATCACATCGTTCAAGGCGAAAAACAGCCAATGCTTGCCTAGACCTCATTTTGGAAATAGCTCTGATGACTTTGGTTTTCAGCGCTGTTTTGTCAAATAGCAGACACTTCTTCACTTCCCAAGGAAACTGTGAAATTCGACTGAGCGTGGCTTATCGGATTGGAGTGTGAATCATGTGACTTAAAGCTCTTGCAAGTCTGAAATGTTTTCCTGTTAGGCACTTTTGGCTACCCCTAACCACAGTTTCCATTTCCTAAAGACAGCTCCCCAGAGCATAATTCACTACAAAACACACAAACCATTCTGATTGGCACACAGGTCATCAGCACTTTCATGTAGAATAAGGACAAGTTCTAATTTTCTGCAAGCCGCAAAACTTGAATTAGCAAAAGTTTCACTGTTTCCAAATCTTTTATCAAGTAGCTTAGAGGCTCTGACAAAACAAATAATTCTCTGCATACTAGGACATTCATTTCCACTCATTTCAATAATAATAGCAGAAAACATTTATGATGTTTAAATAGCACTTTCCTTCATGCTTTGGGCTTCTGTGTGATGGTACCTGCTCCTATTTTAAAGTATATTTACATATACACGTTTGGTTAGTGGGCTTAAGTTAAAAAGTGCTTCTACTTGGAGCAAATTTTTCCATGATCAAATTTGGTGTCATGTTATGGCAATGTGTTAGCATACTGAAACATCTTTTTCTAAGATGTACAATTGATAGAATAGTTAATTATTCATCTGACTGGCATCAGTAATGAAAAAGGGAGTTCTCTCTCTGAGGCCATGGACTCAGTATGTAAATCTCTGGTGTGGCTGCAATCATAATGTTCCTGCAGCTATGGTGTCACTTATTATAATTTTTGTGCTAATAAACAAATTTGAACTAGCCAGGAATCCTAAATTTTGAGACTAGTTGTTTATCTCAAATATACTCCAGAGAAATAGTAATGCAGTTCTGCTTTGAATTTAATTTAAACAGGAACAGGCAAAACAAATCTCTGTGGAGGACATTTGACAATAATAAAATATTTCTCCCAGCGGGTGAGCTGGTAGCAATTGTATTGTTGCAAGCCAAGCTCACGTTTCAGGAGGTCATTACCATCATAACAAGCCCTTGGACCAACTGGCTTGGACATGCAACATTGAGCCTCTGATGGGCACATTATTTCAGACCTTTAACTTCATGGAGAACAAGACACATGCTCCTGGGATGGAGGGATTATATTTTGAAATTCCTTTCTTTTCTATTTTGTTTCATAATAAGATGCAGTATGCAATCAATCTACTGCTACTTGTTTTCCTTGTGGTTTCTCCACACCATAGAAAGTATGAAAAGCAAAGCGGAGAGATTTGAAAGGGCTGGAAACAAGCATTGATCTCAACTCCTCTGCCCACATCTGTGGGCCTAAGAAAAGATCCATTTGCTGTAAACCACTGTGGCGGGAACAAACGCCCTGTCTTTTTTTCTGCAATGAATCCTGAGCTCATTCTTACCATAAGCAGAGTGTACCTAAGGATTTTGCAGAGGCTTACACTCCAGGATGAAACAGATTTACTTCCCTCTCATTTCCACATTTTCCCCAAATCAACAACTTGAAAATAGGGAGAAGAGATGTCAACCCCCCAAATCAGTTTTGTTCTCACGTATTGCCCTTTTGTTTTCTAGTGGGAGGAATGAGTCTTTTCAAACATATTCAGTTAACTTTCACCACATTAAATGGTGCAATGAGTAGGGCTCTAAGAAAGAAAACTTCTATGGGATCCTTCCCACCCAAGCTCTTGAGAAGGTCCATCTGGGCTTCTGCGGGACAGGAGCTGTGTTTCACATCAGCTATTCACCTAGGGGCGGGGAAGGCCAGGTTGGGAGAGCAGAGACACAGGCAGTGAAAGTCTATCTCGCTGGCTTTGTAAGATAGGGGAGAAATGGGTAAGTTCTGTTCTTAAAAACAAGCTATCTATATCTCCACAGAAATTCAAGCTGACAGAAAAAGGTTTTGAATTTCTGAGGACAGTTCTGACTTTTCCTGTTTACAGTGCACAAAATTTTGTTTAAATATGGACAGTCCTTCAAAAACTTGAAATTGAGCTTCCAAATAACCCCACAATACCACGTCTGGGAATATGTCCCGATGGTGCAAAAAAGCACAGTAGAAATGACATCTGTATCTATATATTGCATTGGGAAGCACAGGGATTCGAACCCAGGATCTATGTTGAGCTGGAGCAATAGCACAGCAGGTAGGGCATTTGCCTTGCATGTGGCCAACTCGGGTTCGATTTTTCTGCCCCTCTTGGAGAGCCCAGCGAGCTACCGAGAGTATCCCGCCCGCACGCAGAGTTTGGCAAGATACCCGTGGTGTATTCAATATGCCAAAAACAGTAACAAGAAGTCTCAAAATGGAGACATTACTGGTGCCCACTTGAGCAAATTATGAGCAATGAGATGACAGTGATGACCTATATGTTCATTGTACCACTGTTCACAATAGCCAAAATCTGGAAACAGCCCAAGTGCCCTAGAATAGATGACTGGTTAAAGAAACTTTGGTACATCTACACAATGGAATACTACACAGGAGAGATGAAGTTATGAAATTTGCTTATAAGTGGATAGACATGGGCAGTATCATGCTATGTGAAATGAGTCAGAAAGAGAGGGACAGATACAGAAGGACTGTACTCATTTGTGGAGTATAGAATAACATCACATGAGACGACACTCAAGGACAGTAGATAGAAGGGTCAGGAAGATTGCCTCATAGTTGGAAGCCTGCCTCATGAGTGGGCGGGAAGAAGGCAGCTGGAATAGAGAAGGGATCACTATGAAAATGATGGTTGGAGGAATCGGCTTGGATGAGAGTTGTGTGCCGAAAATAGATAAAGGACCAAACATGATGACCTCTCAGTATATATATTGCAAACCATAATGCCCCAAAGTAGAGAGGATGGGGAATAATGTCTGCTATGGAGGTGGGGGGGGGGCGCTGGAGCGATAGCACAGCGGTTGGGCTTTCGCCTTTCACTAGGCTGACCCGAGTTTGATTCCTCCGCCCCTCTCGAGAGCCCGGCAAGCTACCTAGAGTATTGAGCCCGCGCAGCAGAGCCTGGCAAGCTACCCGTGCATATCGGATATGCCAAAAACAGTAACAATAAGTCTCTCAATGAGAGACGTTACTGTGCCTGCTCGAACAAATCAATGAGCAATGGGATGACAGTGATGACAGTGATGGAGGCAGGGGGAGAGTGGGAAAGGTGGGGGTATACTAGGGATATTGGTGGTGGGGAATGTGCACTGATGGAGGGATGGTGTTTGATCATTGTGTGACTGTAACCCAAACATGAAAGCTTGTAATTATATCTCATGGTGAATCAATAAATTTTTTAAAAATTCGTTAAAAAAAGAACTTTTAAAAATAGTTATAAAATTTTAAGTATAAAGATTTTTTAAAATTGAATCACCCTGACTTTCCTTCACTGCTGGTGGGAATGCTGACTGGTGCAGCCCTTTTGGAAAACAGTATGGAGGGTTCTCAAGAAATTAGAAATTGAGCTCACATTTGACCCAGCAATACCACTCCTGGGAATATACCCTGGAGTGGCAAAAAAGTATAGTAAAAATGACATTTGCACTTGTATGTTCATTGCTGCATTGTTTAAAATAATCAAAATCTGGAAAAAGCCCAAATGCCCAAGAATAGATGACTGGTTAAAGAAACTATGGCACATCTACACAATGGAATACTATGCAGCTGTTAGAAAAGATGAAGTAATGAAATTTGCATATAATTGCATCAACATGGAAAGTATCATGTTAAGTGAAATGAGTCAGAAAGAAAGGGACAGATACAGGTTGCACTCATCTCTGGAATATCACTATCACTATCATCATCCCGTTGATCATCGATTTGCTTGAGCGGGTCCAGTAACATCTCTATTCGTCCTAGCCCTGAGATTTTAGCAGACTCTCTTTACTTGTGCCGCATTAGAGACTCTTTCAGGGTCAGGAGAATGAGACCCATCATTGTTACTGTGTTTGGCATATAAATATGCCACAGGGAGCTTGCCAGGCTCTCCCATGTGGGCAGGAAGCTCTCGGTAGCTTTCCAGGTTCGGTGGCATATAAAGTAACAGAATAGGAGACTAACACCCAAGAACAGTAGAGATAAGGACCATGAGGTATGAGGTATGCCCTATGGCTTGGAAGCCAGCCTCACATGGTAGAGGAAAAGGCAGCTCAGACAGAGAAGGAAACACCAAGTAAAGGGTGCTGGGAGGACCCGCTCGGGTAGGGAGCTGCTGAAATAGACTATAGACTACAGACTAAATATGATGGCCACTCAATACCTCTATTGTAAACCACAATACCCAGAAGGAGAGAGGAACAAAAGGGAATGCCCTGCCACAGAGATAGGGTGGAGTATGGGGGGGAGGGATGGGGAGGGGTGCTGGGAGGAATACTGAGATCATTGGTGGTGGAGAATGGGCAATGGTGGAGGGATGGGTAACTGATTATTGTATGACTGAAAGGCAAACATGAACATTTGTAAGTATGTAACAGTACCTCATGGTGATTCACTAATTAAAAAATTTAATAAATAAGCAAATAAATTGGATCACCTTGAGCTACAGTTACAAAACTTTCACGTTTGAGTTTCAGTCATACAGTGATCGAGCACTCGTCCCTCCACTGGCATACCTTTTCCACCACCAATGTCCCCAGTTTCCCTTCCCCAATCCCATCCCACCCCCCCACCGCCCCAATGGCAGACAACTGCCCTCTCTGTCTCTACTTATGGGTATTATGGTTTGGAATACAGATTACAGATAATGAAAGTACAAAAGTTTAAAGTGTGTCATCCTTCTCCTGCCTTTGATTTCAAAGCACTTAAAGTTTTTTGTTAGTTTGTTTTTATTTTGGTCAATTCCAAAGCCCAGGCCACATTTCAGACTATTTTAATCCTAGTCTTCCAGAGGCTGAGATAAAAGCATTAGGAATCTTAAACACTCGTCAGGGCAATGACAATGTATAGCCAACATTGGAAGTAACAAGATTTAGAGGGGAGGGAAGAAAAACCAAGATCAAATAAGGCAGCACTGGTCAGAACTACTTGACATTTTGAGAAACATGACATGCTGAATGTCCAACTTCTTCTTTATGCTTACACTTGGGCCATCCTCCTCGGTCAAGATGATAACAGCACCAGTAAATTTGTTGACAATGGAGTGATGGTAGAGCAGGCGGAATGGTTGCCTTGCATGCAGCTGGCCTGGGTTCAATCTCCAGCAA
Source organism: Sorex araneus (assembly GCF_027595985.1). Lineage (NCBI taxonomy): Eukaryota > Metazoa > Chordata > Mammalia > Eulipotyphla > Soricidae > Sorex > Sorex araneus. Next base: position 16,764,396 of record NC_073308.1, read on the forward strand.
TTCATATTTTTCACCATGCACTGCCCAGGAGTACTGCTGAGCACAGAGCCCTGGGGCCCTGTGCACCACTGGGTATGGCACCCGAGTCAAAATTTACTCTATAGTCTTTCTAAATGAAATCTTGCCAGAATTGGCCACCAAACTAAAAACAAAATAAAATAATGTGTACTCCTTCAAAATTCTAAGAACTGGCCAGAGAACTCAGACACCTCAGCCCCAGAGAGCACGTGCAGGTGGCTGTGTGCGGGACCTCACTCTGGCCCCGCCTGCTGATGACAGGCTGCTGCCGCCCCTCCAGCTGTTCACCTGGGACTCAGTTCCTCTCTGAAAATAGTTAAGTTAAACCTGTTAGCTCCCTGGGCTCTAGTGCCGCTCAAAGGACATCAAGACAGAGCAAAGCCAGAGCCAGTTCAGGAATGCAACACCCCTGCCCTTCACTCCAGCCTTCAGCTCCAAGAGGTGGCAAACGGGGTGGCTGAGCACCATGGTGGAGCAATCTCTGGATCTCTGGGTAATAAGGGCACCTGTGATGGTTCGGGGTGCAGTGGAGAGCAGGGAAGCAGAGCTGACTAGGAACCACGAGGGCCCTGACCTTTTGGAGCTGGAGAGACCAAGGGAGGCCCCTGGCTTCTAAGAGCGCTCACTCTCCTCAAAGGGCAATGCGTTCACCGGGAAACCCACTGAGGAATCTGCTCAGCAGTATCTTGGTCCACGAAGCCAGGCTGCACCTTGCCAGGCCCTCGGTTCCAGTGTCTGATTTTCTAGTGGCTGGAGAGATAGAACAGGGGCACCTCTCAGCTGGTTCAAATAGGAACCTAGCATGGGGAGTGGGGGTGGGGGCAGTTTCCTGTAATGACATTGACACAGAGGCGATGATTTTGAGTAATGCAGGCTGATGGGGCGCTTTAAGATTAAATAAGAACTATATAAAGGCTTGTCAGAATGAATTCTAATGTGCCACAAGACACTTTGCATACTCTTAAATATGCAAACTATCTCTTGGCACCCTAGAATTCATTCTGACAAACCTTTATATAGCTCTTATTTAAACTCCTACTTTATTTTTAGGGAACAGGTACTCAGAGACACTCTGCACAGAGGCAACAAAGGGCAGTGTTTATTGGTTTGGTTCTTTGCTGGGTGGCGGGCGTGGGGAAAAAGAAACACAGTGCAAAAGAATAATCAAAAGTGTAAGCTTGTTTAATATTGCTCTACTATCATCCTGAAAGGTATAATAATTTGAGTTACACATCTGAACTGATTGGAGTTACAGAATCATATCTCCTTTTTGCATTTAACAATATATACAATATAAAATAAATAAATTCACACAAATGACATCTGTGGTAGCACACGGTATGGTACACATCACAAAAATATACAATTGATTGCTTTACAGATGTGAAACCCACCTACAGCTATAGACATGGTTTATTATTATTATTATTATTATTCTTTTTACTACTGGCTATAATGCAACTCCTGGATTATTATAAGCAGTTTAAATTTTTTGTCCTTTTACGATCTTTGCACATAAGACTGCCATAAAATGTTTTCCTAGGCAGGTAAACAGAGACGCTTAAATAATTAAAATACAATCACCAACACCCATTTTCTCTTCTATAAGAAAAATAGCAGTTTTAAATTTTTTATATCTTTTATGTTATCATTTAAATGCAAAATAGTGGAATAAATACAACAATCTTATCTGATTGGAACACAAATGTAACCACAGGGAGTCACACAATCATATTGCTTTAAATAAGAACAAACCTCAAAGAAGCAAATGAAACATTAAAAATCACATGGCTAAAATGTACAACTTGGCAACTTTCCAAAACTTCACATTAAGTAAATGGTCTTGCTTGAAACATGAAAAAAACTTACCTCCCGTGAGGTGTGAGATGAGCATTATACCCTAAAGCCCGTGCAGTTCTTTTTAGCTCTGAGTTTTGGTTGTGTTTCCTAGTTGTGAGGAACTTGGTCTTTTGTAATGCTGAGAGTCACTTAGATTGAAAACTAAAAATTATACTTCCTTCTTTTCCCATCTAACTCCAACTCCTGTTTTCAGTTGGTCAGTTCTTATTTCTGAAGCCCAAGTACTTTAATGTGATACAGTAAAAGCAATGCATACATTGGACAGACTTTCTCTAGATATAGTGTGGTTGAATAGTAGCAACTAAAACCCTGCAGAAACTTTCTGGAAAAAGAATTTTTTTAAACACATATAGAAATAATGTTAGAGAATCAGCACCTTTTGTTTATTCCCAGGAGTTGTATTTGCTGTTGTTATTTTTAAAGGGATGTGCCAATTTCTGAACCCCTATCACAGCTATAAATTTCAAGTTATTGACCATCTGAATGAATTGCTAATGATGATTTATCTAGAATCACACTACAATCACTTCTCTACTGAGAAACCACAATCTACAACATACTCCCATATAGTCCCATATAGCTAATGATAGATACACAGTATTCCTAGCGCTAGGCTGATGAAGCACCAGCCCAAGGTATTTTGTTTAAAGCACACAAAGTAGCAGTAGTTTTGGAAACGTGTCCGCACCAAAGAGTTTTGCAACAACACAGAGAGAGTTAATAACAACATCTGAGAGATCCGTTGAGTGAAAGCCATATATACAGCATTTAAAAATTAGACTTATCTATATTCTTGAAATATTCAAAGATTTATTTCTAAGCTATACATTGGTATTCTATAATAAACCATTAGAGAAATTATTCCTTGTTTTGAAAATATTATGATTTTGATGTGTATCTGTTCATAATGAATACTTGTTTGGAGTTTCGATCTCTTAATTATTAGTAGGAAGAACCTTATTACTGGTAAAGAATATACTACTGTAGTCTCCTGAGGAATTGTACATCCAATATTGTCTCTAATTCTACCCTGTGTCTAAAAGCACACACCACAAGAATCCAAACGCCACAAGAACAAGACAACAATCTTTGAATGCAACATAAAATTCAGAAAAGCACAGCAAACATGAAACATTGAAAAGCTGAACTACATTTCTTTTGCTTGTTAGGATTACAATTTTAATTACATCTGTGTACATAGAATAAGACCATTCACATAGTACAGGGAGCAGCTACTAACACTGGTCCATTGGTATAGCATTTGATGGAGGTTACTGTTTATTGGTTATTCAGCGACTGCAGATTTCTGGGGTATCTAATTGATTTCTTCATTAGATTACACCTATTAACAGTCTGGAACCTGACTAACTTTCTTGCTGTGATCGAACTGGTTGAAAAGCACACTTATTGGCTGAGTAATTGGTAAAACTGCAGATTAATTTAAACAAACATTCCTAAATGAATCAACTCAGAGATTACGTATTAGAATTTGGTCAGGCGTCTGCTGTCTTTGATAAGAGATACATTTATTTTTGCCCCAAATTCTGGCTTTTGCCTTATTGCCTCAAAAACTGCATAACTGGCTCACAGCTCCTTCTGGGACAAGAACTGTCATTTCACACAGGGTCTCATTCCTAACCACCGAGGCAACTAGAAATCAGAAGGCCACTGCACCGCCCGGGAGAGAGGTGTTTTCCTCCTGATGGCTATGTGGGTCTGGATTCCGTGCGCAGGGCTTACGTGGGAGACGGCTGTGAGTCACGGCAGGTATGTTCTAATCCTCACATCATGAACATTTAGGTACACTGAGGCTCATGAAAATGGATGTCTGGGACCAGACCGGCACACGACATAGATTGCATCCGAGATGTACGCACCTTCCTTCAACTATTGCTTGAGTAAGTTAAATTCCCATATTAATAAATGGCTGAAAAGTGGTAAAGCTGGTACAAAAAAATCTCCATTTATAAGAAGAAACAAAACATTTGTTTTTTAATTTTTAAAAATCTTCCTTCAGGATTCACGTATCCTTCATTTTTATTGTTCATCATTGTTCAAAGCCAGCGCAAAATCGCAGTATTCTTATTTTCTTTAGTATTGCATGAATGAATAAAGCTTAAACTATTCCCTGAAAAAGTTACATAGTAGTTAAACTAACCAATACCTGGAAGACTTGAAAAAACAATTAAGGAATCAAATGGCTGTAACTGATCTAGATGGAAAAGCAATGATGAGAAGCAGCCGAGGCAACGTTGCTTGAGTTGGCTAATTAGAGGCTGCCCCCATGAAATCTAATACTGCACTGTCAATTTGCTTAAGTTGCACTGTCCTTTTAGGGACGATGGTTCTCTCTCTTTGATTCCTTAGTCACTGGGGACATTATGGTTCACAATAAGTTCACTGGCATCCATATTATGGATCCTCCATCCTTTGGCAGGGCTGGCTTCCATCTCTGTTCAATTAGCGACCTCTTTAAGAGTTCAGCAGCAGAGGAAGGAAGGAAAGAAGGAAGGAAAGAGGGAGGGAGCACAGGAGGAAGGAAGGACAATTTTCTTAGGAGATCCGTTTAAAATTCAATAGAACAGAAAGAGGCTGAGAAAAAAAAAGAGATGGTATGGAAGGAGGGAGGAAGGGAAGAAGGAAGGGAGACATCAGTAATGAAGGAAGTCAAGAAGTGAGGCAGAGGAGCAACACAGGGTGGGGACGGGGGCGGGGGAGGAGAGAAGCGAGCAGGCAGAGAAGGAGAGAAGCAGAGACAGGGAGAAAGAAATTCCTAAGGAAGAAAGAGCAGGTGGGAGCGCTGCTTCCTCATCTTGCTGCTCCAAGATCAGGGCAGTCTTTGTTGATTTCTGATGTTGGTAACTAAACTCTACTGTTTCTTGGACATCCCTCTCGGGGTGTTTTTTTCCCTTTTGCAGGCGTGCAGGATAGGAGGGCCCAGGAGGCTTTTAGTCAGACCTTGGCCTCCAACATTTCCAAAAAAAGTTTGTGCATGGGGACCTTGCCTTCCAGTTTGATGTTGTAGAAGTGCTGCACTGCCTTGGTGGAGGTCTGCCTCAGCAGGGGCAGCGTCATCAGCATCTTGCCAGCTCGGCGTGGGTCTTCCATGTGTTGGCCTGCCTCGTAATCCTGTAGTGCCTCATGTAAGACGTCCTGGAGCTTCTGAACCGCTTCCACGTCCTCTATGTGCATAGAATCTGCGCCACAAAGCAAAAGAGGCAACTTCGTTAATAATGAAATGCACCTGTGCGCCGAGGCACCTGCCTTCAATCAGACAATCAGACCCTTGGCTTTCTCTAAGATGATCCACTCAAAGATGCTTTCTTTAGTGTTTTCCAAAAGCATCTAGGGAGGAAATCATTCTCAATACTAATTTAAAAACTAGCAACTAGGGCCCAAGCTTCAGGATTTAAACACATGTGTGTAGGGGGTGGGTGAAGAGCGGGTAGAGGTGGGGAGGGGGCTTCCTAGGGCTCAGCTAAAAGAAGATATTCTTTAGCAGATTGCAGTCTTGTGTGTTTGTATTGGTTCAGAGGCCACAGGGGGCAGTGTACAAGGCTTACTCCTGCTCTGTACTCTGGGGTCACTCCTGGCTCGGTGGACATTATGTAGTGCCATGGATCGAACCTGGGTCAGCACAGCGCAAGCCCGTGCCCTCTCAGCTCTCCTCTTGGTCCAGCCCCAGCCTGCAGTCTTGGCTACTTACTTATTTATTCAATCAACCATTATAGAAGAACAAGTAATACAATTATGCATCTAAGTGCCTGGGATATAGTTGTCTAAAATTCTGATCACAGTCTCCAAAAAGTTCTTATTTCCCCAAAGGAAAAGCAAGGCTACAAACCAAACTCTGGTGGTCTTAGTTTGTTGCTAAGGAAATGTCCTTAATGACTGAAATTTTAATTTCACCTGATTTTCACTTATCATAAACTATTAAAGAGCGCTGACTTCTCTAATTGTTTATGCAGATTCATGGTTATTTCATGGGCCATATCAAAATTAGTAATGGCCAGATATATAACTGCTAGCAAATCTGTACCTCAGGCATGACAAGAGAAGATCATGTTTACTAGACTCATTGTAGTCATCTTACAAACTGTGCAAATTTAAATACACTCTTCAACACCTATAACAAGCACAATAAATCAATATATTTCTTATGATTTTAGGATGGGAGGATTTAAAGCCACACCTAGCAGTACTCAGGGGCTCTGTGCTCAGAAATGAGCCCTACTAGTGCCCATTTCGTGGAGGAAACTGAACTGGGGTTGGCTATGTGTAAGGCAAGTCCCTGACCTCCAACACTATCCTTCTGGCCCTCATTTTGGGATTTTACATGTGCTGCTAACAGGTCATTACCACATTCTTACAGTCTAAGTCTCCACTGAAAAAGCAAATAAAGTCTTCTGATGAATGAATTCTAAGATAGCTTTTACATTTGTAATGGTGAACTTTGTCCTAAAGTGACTAATGTACAAATAAAATTCAGTCAAGTAAGGAAAGGGTTAACAGGGCTGCCCAATTAGTCTTGCAAGAAATGTGAGATAGAGGGAAAAAAAATAAAAGTTACAACTCTAGCTCTAAAACAGACACTTAATTATATACAAGTTTGAATCATTTAGCACGTTTTATTGATTCTGATGACAGTTTATCTGTTAATTACACATAATGGAGTCTTTGGGGAATTCTTCATGTTTAATAATTCCAGTTCCCTGAGAATGCTAAGCTTCAAGATATATGTAGTTGGCCTAATCGTCCACATAATTCAACTATCAGATCACAGGTACCAAAAGAACAGAAAAGGAAAAAAGAAAGAAAATAGCAAATGCATTTTAAAATTGACTAGTCAAACATGATTAAAAATAATTATGCCGGGCCCTGAAGTGACAGTACAGTAGGCAGGACACTTGCCTCACATGTGCTGACTCGGGTTCAATACCTGGCACTCCATATGGTCTCCCTGCCCCCACTAGGAGTAATCCCTGAGCACAGAGCCAGGACTAAACCCTGAGCACTGCCAGATGTGCCCCCAAAATAAAAACTACACTAAACTAAAAAAAAAAGGACAAAGGCCAATGGTAGCTATATATTTTAAGAACTTCTTTATATTTCATTTATAACTTTATTCTTTTTGTTTTTCCAGGCCTTCCCTAGGTGCTCAGACACCTGAGGCCCCTCCTCGCCATTCTTGGCCAACCAGCAACAGTTCAATTTGAGGGCCTGAGTATATGGCATTGGGGATCACTGGGTGAGCCTGAGATGTTGGGACCCTCCAGGGTCACTACCTTAACCCCTGAACCATGTCACTTGGCTTAAATTTTTCTCTTTTACCTGGGTCCCTTTGAATCATTCACCACATCATTGCTGAATTAACTACCTTTATCCAGCTGACATTTACATATGACATTAACCATATAATATCAATAAGTGGTTAATGACAGTAAATAGGTGCTAATGACACAGTTCTCTCAAAGTGTTTTAAATCCCCTGAAATACCAGTGCTCAAACCTTGATTTTCACCTGGTGGAACCAACAAAGAATTTTTCCAGGTAGGAGATTCTGATGATGGCCTCCCCACCCCCAGGCCTCCTGGAGGGGAGCAAAAGACATTCCTGACCCTGCACCTGGTGACCTTTCCCAGGGAGCATCTCTCCCTAGGCACCTCCCGGCCAGTGTCCATCCAGCCTAGTCATCTCATCTACATGCCCTCTGTCCCCTTCTCGGAACAAGGGCAGACATTAGCTTGGGAAGCACTAATGATGGAGGAGAGTCTTAGAGGTGTGGGGTGGACAGCACGCTCTGCTCTCTCCTCCTTCTCTGGGCTTGCACTTGAATGCTGATGCTGTCTGAGGCTGCAGGCACACACGCTTAGCAGCGCCGAGTGTCCAGTACACCAGAGTCCATTGCAGAAGTGAGGGGCTGGAGAGATGGTACAGGGGTTATGATGCTTGCCTTGTGCCCAGACAACACAGGTTCAACCCCCAGCATTGCATATGATCTCCCAATACCACTACAAATGACCCTTAAGCACAGACCAGGAAGAGCCCCTGAGAACTGTCAGGTAAATCTCAGGTACCCCTCAATTCTCCAAAAGAGAGATGAGGGGCTTAGCAGACATTTGCAAGGGGAGAAGGCTGCTGCACAATGCGAAAGCATAAATGGATGGGGAATAGCAATGCTGTCCGTCTTGACCAAATGCAAACAGAAGAGCTATTTTCCAACCAGATGAAATGTTACAAAGCAGAATGCATATCACAAACATGCCCTTTATTGAGTAGCTATCAGGGCCTTGTCTCTGGTACAAGCACTTTGAGTTCTTTTCTAAGCAGGCCTATGGGTCAGGGAGCATTGAACTAAGAGGCAGAGTAGGTGGTTCTGTTCTTATTTCTTCAAGTAAATTTGTTATACCTGGATTCACAACACAAAATATAGCAGTGCCTTAAAAAAAACAAAACTGAATTGTACAGGATCATCTCACGTGGTATTAAGAGTAATTGGATGAGGAAATGCAATGGTTTTAAGTTGGAGATGCCAATATCAACATTGGCCCCAGAGTATAGGGAAGAAAGGGTAAGAAACAGAGTGAATAGTGAATAGATAGATGAGAAGCAATGGGGGCAGGGGTCAAGGTATCATTAAAAAATACAGAGCGAAGTATCCAAACTAGAGTCAACAACACCAAAATTAAAAGATTAACTTTAATAAGCCAATATAAATGGTGCCTGTCAAGATGAGCCTCTGGAGCCAGGGTTGTGGGCGTAGAGGAGAGAGAACCTGGGAACCTGTTGGAGGGAAGTTGACACTGGGGGTGGGATTGGTAATAGAGCACTGTATGTAACAAAGCCAACTATGAATAACTTTGTAATTCATGGTTTTATAAAAAAATTTTGAAACAAAATAAAATACCTGAGTTGGGGGATGGAGATATTAAGATGAAAGATGGAGAGATGGTACAAGGGTTAAGGAATTCACCTTGCATGAAGGCAACCCCAGTTCAATTCCTGGCACTGCATATAGTCCCCCAAGTACTGACAGGAATGATCCCTAAGCACCACAAGTTAAATTAAATTAAATTTAAAAAAATTAAAAGCTGAATTGGAAGTTATTCTTCCATCCAGCCTTCCTCTTTCACCAGGAATCTCCTCTCTACTATTTCTCAGACGACATTTCCAAGGGCCTGGAGAGCCACATATCTAAAGGGGCAGAAATGATCACTGAAAAAGTCTTTCTCCCGTTTCCCAAATCTGACTTGAATGTCCATTCTGGGGTGCTGGTTCAGATCTTGTACAGCCTTGAAGTGAGATTCCAGTCACTGGGTTTTGGCCAGCCAGGTCTTGCCTCCCCCACTATGCTGGCCTGGCAGGAGATATATTACAGATGTCATGGGAAATGAGGCAAGAACAAATAGCAGAGAGCTATGCTCACAAACAGCAATTAAGACTTCAAACTATTCCTTAAAGGCTGTGATTTAGCTTTTGAGATTTAAAAAAATGATTTAATCAAATTACTATGATAATTTAACTTCCCATTTATAGAAAGGATCCTAACTCATTCTAGCTTTACCCATTCTCTGATCTGCTAATACTTTAACTGCAAACTCACTAAATCTGCACTATTTAATTAGACCATGATTCAGCTGGCAGAGTGCTGAGGAAAATATTAATCTCCATTAGGGATCCTAGTTCAAGTTCTGACTCTGTGACTTTAATGTCTGTTTAGTTCCTTCTGCTAAATTTATGCATTTATGCCAATTTTACTAGAACTGGCATTAATGTACAATTTAGCTTAGAGTGTTGGGTTTCTTTTTAACTTTATGTGCTCAAAGCAATTGTTTCACCATTCATGCTAATGGGAACCAGCTAGACTTAATAATAGAAATCATAGGTTTATGAACTAACCAGACAGATGAGGATGAACATTAAGATGCTGGGTGAGTTGTTAACAATCAAGATACCTGGGCTCAAGCCCAAAACTATTAAATCAGAAGACTGGGGCTGGATCCAAGACATCAGTGTTTGGGGAAAAAAATCTTGATGATAATAAAGTTAAATCAGAATTGAGAATTAATGAGCAAGACAGTAAGACAAGGACTTGTCCAAAGGAAATAAGAGTTGAAAAGCCACTGGGGTCTAATGACACAACCATGGTTGCCCGTAGGTTAGGGTTATTGTGTGAGCACCTAGTAATAAACTGGAATGTGTCTGTTGAATTCCAATATTTCACTCTGTGAGATAGACCTCCCATGCCTGTGTCTGGGTCAGATCATTGATCCTGGAAAGAGTTATCTATCTTTATATCTTACAGCCACAGCATTCAGTGAGACCCAGGGCCAAAAGGAAAATCGCACTGACAGCGCTGGCCTTTTCTGTGGTGCAGACAACTATTACCGTGAACAGGGGAACAGCTCCCCCAACACACCCCGGCATGCAACTCTCTTAGGTCCAACAGCTCCTATTTGGCACTATTTTCTGAACTGTACCCAAGCTTATTATCTGTTTATTTACTTTGTTTTGGGGTCAGAGGCTATTCCTGGTTTTGTGCTTATGAGTGACTCCTGGCAGTTCTCAGGGGAATGTATGTGGTTCCAGGAATGAAAACTGGGGATAGCCACATGCTTGACAAATGCCTTAACCCCTGTACTATCTCATGAAATCCCCAATCTCACTCAGATGGTGGACTGTGTATTGGGAAGAAACCATTTAGGAAGAGCAAATTCTGACACTGCACAGATGTTTATTCTTTAAGCAGCCCTTCTGGGGGCACCAAAGAGTTGGTTTCCTCTTTTCTTTCTTTTCTTTTCTTTTCTTTTTTTTCTTTTCTTTTCTTTTTTTTTTTTTTTTTTGCCAACACCTGACAGTGCTCAGGTCTTACTTCTGGTTCTGTGCTCAAGGATCACTCCTAGCAGGGCTTAGGCAACTCTATGGGGCGCTGAGGATTGAGTCCTGGTTAGCTGGGTGCAAGACAAGAGTTGGCCTCCAACGACTGGTTCTCAGTGTATCTGAGCAGCTTTTTTCAAGAGGTAGACAGAGAGACTCTCTGCATTCAACCCGTGAATGAAACACAACAGGATGGAAAATTTTGCAAAAGGTGTTGAAGACCATGGTCTTAGAGATAAATGTACCTGAAAATGTTTCTATGTTCTATAAAACGCATGTGCTGCATGGTCCTGGGAGGTGCCAACAGCTGAGGCTCTGAGGATCACTTGTGGGCCACCATGGCAGATGGGCTCTGGGCTAACCACAGAGCAGGCCGTTTAACTTAAATAAAACAAAGAATCCAATCCAGTTATTTATTTATTTGGGGGAAAAGGGATTGGTCTCCAATTAGCGGTGCCCAGGGGCTATTTCTGGTTCTATGCTCAAGAGTGACCCCTGGAGATGTTCCCAGGAACTATCTGCAGTGCTAAGAGATTAGAAGGGGTGGACTATGCAAGGCAAGAATCTCATCCCTGTACACTCTCTCTCTCTCTCTCTCTCTCTCTCTCTCTCTCTCTCTCTCTCTCTCTCTCTCTCTCTCTCTCTCTCTCCCTCTCTCTCTTTTTTTTTTGCTTTTTTGGGTCACACCCAGCGATGCACAGAGGTTACTCCTAGCTTTGTACTCAGGAATTACTCCTGGTGGTGCTCAGGGGACCATATGGGATGCTGGGAATCGAACCTGGGTCAGCCGCGTGCAAGGCAAACACCCTACCTGCTGTGCTATTGCTCCAGCCCCAAGACAGACCCTAACTTTTGAAAGTTGCAATCATCATGTTTTCAGAAAAGTAGGTCAGCTGGGTACGGGGAAGATGATGGTGGCTTTTGCGTTTTGTTTTTGTTTTAAACCTCTTGAGATCATCACATAAAAGAACAATATAACTAGATGGCAAATGGAAGCTCACAGATCACATTGGCAACAAAGCCAGGTCGTATGGCATTCCCCGCACACAACTGTGTGAGTGACCAAGGTGACTGTTGTGAGTGTGAGTGCCCTCTCTGAGAGGGCCACGGGAGGACCAGGCCAGAGTGTCTGCACTGCTCAGGCTGAAAGGAGGTCCTGAGCCAGTCAGGAAATGGATGAGTACTGGAGTATTTGGAGGGAAAAATAGTGGGTTTTATTTTTTGAGGGTAGGGACAAACCTGACAGTACCCAGAGATACTCCTGGCCCTGCACTCAGGAATCACTCCTGGCAGTGCTCAAGGGACCACAGGGGATGCTGCGGATCAAACCTGGGTTAGCTGAGTGCAAGTATCCCATCCGCTGTATTATCATGCCAGCCCCTTCTAAAGAACAGTTTATAGGCTCCACTTCAAGCAGATCTCAGTAGCCAATAGGGCCACACTGAAGAGTGCCTGACTACCATGTAGCAGCACCAGGGACTGAACTTTATCCGGACACATGCAAGGCACATTCTCTGCCACTTGAGCTGCCTTCCCAGTTCTGGTACTGAACATATCCAACTCAATAAGAGGTCACTATTACTGACAATTACTAGACCCCATTAAGAAGATTCCAGAAGTAAACCCAAAGAGTCCTGTTTCCACTGACCACAAATGAAATAACGCAAACACTGTTAAGGTTATAACTATGAAATCTAATGACTGTTTAACTTATGTGTTTGTTATATTAAAGCATATATAATGCATTGATTCTTTATCTTGAATGCTAGTGAATGAGGAGAAGAAAATCAGGCATTTATCCTATATTCACTACTCAAACTATCACTGGTAACCAAGTATGAGATAAGATAAAACATCATTTTACATAAGTATCCCAACTACAGAATGAAAAGGAATATGACAAATCACCCTTTGCAGCCCTCAGTGATGAATGGATTTAGGTGAGCAGAACAAGCACCTACTCTCCTGACCAAAAACCAAAAAGTAGAAACCATCCAACATTATGCATGTCCCAAAAGAAAAATGCACCACCCACAGGTCCCCACAGCAACGGGACCTGAATGAAATGAAGGCCCTGGACCAGTTATCAACTTGCACAACATGATAAGAGCAGAGATGCACATGCAGACACAGGCATGGGAACTGCAGACTCTGGTGAAGGGCAGCCCAATAACCTGGCTTCTTCAGCAGCTGCACTGCAGAGAATGAGAGAGAATCTTTAAAGGAGACTCAGAAATTTACAGCAAAAGCAATTCAATGGACAAGACAAAGCTGCCACATCTAAGGAAAACCAGTTGGTAATAAAAATCTGTGAAACAACAAAATGATGGGGAAAATTCGGAAAACAGGAAAGGAGAGCGGGTACTTTTCATGAGAAGGGACAGAGTTGAAATTGGGACAAGATAGACAAGGGAGTTTCAGGCTGTCTCTGGAGGCTGAATTTCTTCATATAGAGAAAAATATACAGCGCTATTATTCTACCCACACATTGTTATAGTGGGATGCACAGCAAACTCAATGCTCTCCAGATGCTTCACAACAAACCTGAATGCCACTTTTTGAGCAAAACGAGTTTGTGGGTGTGATTAATGAGTTCTACAAGATTATTCTCGATCATCCAAGTAGGTCTTCAGTGAAACCAAGTTTTCTTTGACTTGAATGGCAAAGAGAGAAGATGGCAGTCACCTCTGAAGAAAAATGCTCCAACTGCTGGCATTGATAATGGAGAAAGAGGCTGAGGCCAGGAAAGCAAGGATGCCCCCTTAGTGCTAAAGCAGGGAGCAGACTGCCTCTGGCACCTCTGTACACCCTGAACCACTTTACCTTGGATCTGGACTAACTCATCACGGACCTCCTATGTGTAGAACTCTAAGACTCAATGTGCCGTCAAAATGACTCGAACCACCTAGTGCTAGTCTTTAATTGCAAAAGCCACATGAAACTAAAGCACTCCTGTATTACACTTTTGTGTTTTTAAATAGGTGCTTTATTTTACAATGAAGTGGCTTGAGAGACAGAGAGGGACTTAGACACTTTTGGTGCCACCATTCTTGTTAGACAACAGCAAATATAACAGACTTCTTAAGAAGAATAAAGAAACTCTTGGAGACTTACTAAAGAAGATCTTCACATATAAAGTACACCATTGGATCATGAAACAGTTCAGGTTTCCTTTAATCCAGAGAAGCTGTTATTCAACTATGGGAAGTGGCAACACAACTGGTTTTGTGCTACAACATAGTGAGCACAAAACGATTAAACAACTTCCCACTGAATAAGACTTAGTTTATCATGAAGGCTGTTTTCTTCAGATCCTGCTCTGAGGCCTCTTTCACCTGCTTCTGCTTTCCAAATCACATGTCTTTCCATCAAATACTAAACCAGAGAAAACCAATGTGGTCCACAGCTAGCTTTCTTCAAGTTTTCTTTTGAAGTACTGAGATACTGATTAACCTAGAGCAAAGGGAATTCCATGATGTCTATTTCCCTACAAGAATTCAGGCCTGTTCTCTCTCTCTCTCTCTCTCTCTCTCTCTCTCTCTCTCTCTCTCTCTCTCTCTCTCTCTCTCTCTCTCTCTCTCTCTCTCTCTCTCTCTCTCTCACTTTCCTAGGAGTTGCCTAGGAGTTCTGTATTTCCTCCCAAAAGAAGTGCTAAAGACAAAAAAACTTTGAGTGAGTGCAGATCCCAACTTGGTAAATATTTCTACTTCCATAACACTGCAAGGATCAGCACTGTGCTAATGACCTTTGGTAACAGATGGCTCATTATCTGAAGACCTATGCATGAGAATGATGCTGTCACTCTCTAGATGGAAAGAAGCTGTGAAGAATATCACATGCTTAAACACCAGGACTGAAGCTCTCAACAGATCAGCCCTATACTATCTCCAGGCATCAAATCATTGGGTATGATATGAAACACTTAAGAATCATCCTAATTTCTTCATTTATTCGATCACATATTTGGGGGTTGGATGGCTACTCCTAGCAAGATTTCTAGGCCAAATGGCTTCAAATGAGAAAGACCTTAGCAATGCTGCTTGGGCCCTGCTACAGGGCCACCATGCCAGTGCTCGGGACCTCTAGGGACACACCTGATTATGCGCAGGAACTTTAGGGGCTACAATACTGGGGGAGGAGGCAAGTGGTGCTAGAGACAGAACTGGGAAACTACAGGCAAGTCTTGTGTCCCTTACCCTATACAAGCTCCTTGGCACACCGGCTTTATGTTTTACACACAGATAAAAAACTTGAAATAAGTAATTTAAGAGTGGAAGTCAACTTTAAAAAAGTCCAAAATAGTATTTCTTAAGTCAAATAAAAATAATCCAAACAGTGTTGACAAATTTGAGCAACTGAAAGAAAAGTAAGCTGAGAAATGAAAAGTCAAAATTTTGATTTCTTATAAAGCATTAAGGCAGGGTTAATTACAGTAGGTAGAGGTAGCAGTTCCACATAATAAATACCAATTTGCTACAAAAGGTCTGCCCATAGTGACTTCTCAGAAGAAGCTTAAACCAGTAAACATTTCATCTCCATTTGGTTGGGGGGACGGCTGGGGATTCCTTCCCTGGTTACCATATTACTATAATTTCAAGCAGGCTTCAGGACAGAAAAATATTGATAAATTGTAAACAAACTGTAAACTAAAGTCTTCTGTACTGTCCCTGTGAACATCATGGCCTATGTTTCCTTGTGGAAAATTGAACAGCTTCCTGAGAGCCTGAGGCACAGATGCCCCAACCAGAAGCCTTCTAGTCACGCCCCTGACAGCTCACTTCCTTCAACCATCAGGCTACTGGGCACACCCACCTCACAGGCTGATGCTGGCACTCACATGTGATTTCCCAGACCAGGCTAACAGAAAGAGAAGTTCTTAGAGAAAGTGTCTATGCAAAACTCATTTTTCTGATTTTTTGATACCCAAAAATATATGTCCATATCAGTCTGATCAAATTTTAGTGTAATTTATTGCACTGTAGCACTGTCATCCCATTGTTCATTGATTTGCTCAAGCGGGCACCAGTAATGTCTCCATTGTGAGACTTGTAGTACATGGGTAGCTTGTCAGGCTCTGCCATACGGGCGGGATACTCTCGATAGCTTGTCAGGCTCTCCGAGAGGGACAGAGGAATCAAACCTGGCTCGGCTGTGTGCAAGGCAAATGCCCTACCCATGTGCTATCGATCCAGTCCTAGTGTAATTTATTGAAGATCAAAAATATGAAAGAGGCTTTTAATTTTTACATTCATTGTTTAGAATGATAAAGATGTTGGAATTTCTACATTATAAATACACACCACACAAAATACATAAGCAAACTCATTCTCTTCATTGAAAAGTACCTAACACGAGATTTTGAGGCCAGTTAAGAAAGATTGGACATTACATCATTCATCTGACTCATTTCACAAAGAAAATGGTTTTTTTAGGTAGAATGCACATATGTATAGTATATAACATATATATATATAAGATATGTGGTATTATATCTTATTGGACTTGTTAGAAAAACATATCTAAATTGTCCGTCCAGAAAGGGTTTTATAAACAAACAAATGAGAAAGCTTGTGAAAGATGAAGTCTAAGACCTAAGTCTAAGACCCCATCTGTGTCTTACTCAAGAGGCTTCCTGCACTCCTGGTTCCCAGAGCAATCATGAGTTATCCTACAATTGTAGAAACATACCATATGTCCTCAAGAACAAGCAGGAAACCAAGCCCAGAGTTGGCAACAAACAATGATTTAGGATTCAAATTTCATGACATAAATCCATTTACAGCTTTATATACATAGATGCTCTTATTCCAAAAATACTGGGTAAAATTAAAAAGGGAAAAGTCAACATAATCAGACAGATCCTGGTTGGGTGCTAGAGTTGCAAGCGGAAGCAAGGGTGTATCACAATATGGCAAGCGTTGACAAGTAGCGGGTACAGGGAGTTGAGAAAACATGAATGATCTGAATAAAAAGTCAGTTTTAATCCTTCGCTGCTTTAATCTTCTGCTACATTGAGATGAATATATTACCTGGGGGCCAGTGTTTATAGTTCCAAACAAACTGACATAGAAGAATCAATACAACCAATTTGGAGAACAGAATCTGATGCTACAAACTTATACAAAATGCTTGGAGTAATATTTTGCTATACTTTCCAAAAGAGTGGGGAAAAAATAAGGATAGTATTCTCAAAATGGAAATAATTCTAAGACAACAATATAACCTCTTAATGTTCATATGAGGTAACTAATATCTAGCTATTACAACAACAACAACAACAATCATAATAACCTAGATTTTCCTGTTTGAATCTCACAAGTACTTATACAATTCACAATCATTGCTGGCAACTGGTTTGGACACTCAAAGTAGGATAAATTACTTTAAGTTTCTTATCTTCAAAAATAACTAGATAAATTATTCAAATAGTTGGAGGTGAGAATTACAATTTTAGTTTATACTATGTGGAGGTTTTTGGCCAAACATCTGATGATAGAAAATATCCAGTATAATAAGTCCTGTGACAAAGTCACTGCTCTGGGGACCATGACAGCTATTACCAAGAAGCCAATTTCCCCCTTCCCAAGTATGAGCACGACATTTATAATTATTGAACAGAGACAGATGTTTAAAAGAAGCTGGGATTTAGATAAATGAGATGATGGTTATTATCATTGGTTACCTCAGAGAGAGGGCTAAGATGCCCATGTAAAGGATACTAACATGGATGCATATTTTTACATGAAAGTTACCATGTTCATCCAAAATGTCTAACACTGAAACAAAATCTATGTGCTTTCTAGGGTGCCTATGGGAAGGATTGGCATACTGCCACATGCTTTCCATATGTTAAAATCTGATGACATTGATGTGTTTATAAATGATTGAAGAAATCTATCCTTGGTTTCAACAAAACTGAATCTAAAAATTTATTGTTATCCACAAATAAGGATCAAAAATATAATAGCATCATAATAAGAGTATCTGAAGAAAATGACTAAGTGGCTTATACCAAGCTAATATGGGGATTGATCGGGATGACACGGTTGATGGGTGATACAGTGGGATTATTTGTACAACACAGGAGAAGCAACACATTTCAGACATGAACACGCTCTCATAGGAGCCAGAAAGTTAGTTCAGGGGTTAAGGCACTTGCCTTGCACAGGGCTGACATCAGTTCAATTTCTGGCACCACCACACATGGTTCCATGAGCATCACCAGGACTGAGCCCTGATCATGGAGCCATGAGTAAGTCACGAGCACCGCTGGGGTATGGCCCAGGAAACAAAACAACCCTCATCCAATAGCATAAACAGCACTAAGTCACTTGTCTTTTATGATGAAAGTTAACAAAATTAAGTTTTTCTTGGTACTATAAAGCTTCACAAAATGTTAGTCACTTTCAGGAGTGTCTTGAGACACAAAGCCAATTCCTGAGAAAAATAAATAAAACTCACTACTACCATGAGAAGAGAAAAGAGAGGACTCAATTAATTCTGGCTTTAAGGAAGAAAAACTAACCACTTTTAAGACTTTCTAAGCACTAGTCATTGCTTCAAAGTAGGTCACCTCCAACAAGAGCAGAGCATGTGAGACCCAAAAATTTATTTATCATGAAAGTAATGATCTTACTTCCAAACAACAGAGATAGAAACTGCTAATTAATCCAGAGACTTGACATTATAATCCACAACAAGAAAGTATACACCTAACATCTAAAATGATCAAAATGTTAGCAATTTTAATGACAATGTTTTTATAAAGCTCAGCAGCTCAGGTTAGTGAGTAAGTTATAAAAGCAATTTGGAACAACATAAAGCATACTTATATATTTCAAACATAATAAACCAAGTCAAATGGCTTTAAGATTACCAAATTAGCTCTTTCCCTACACAATCTTTCACCCTACTGCAAGATGCTATCATGTAAAATCCACACAAAAGAATATGTCTATGAATATGTCAGAAATATGTCTATTTTTTCCACTTTGGTCTTCTGGGATCAGACAAAGGGTTCTTGATGGTTTGTAACCACAGTGATACAAAATCATATTTTCTAGTTTCCCAGTGAAATAGGAGCAGAGAGGTGAACAGCATGGGGACGGGGGCAGGGGGCAGGGGGAAGGCTATGTGTGCAATTAAAAGTGTGAAACGCTAAAGTCCATTATGAAGACAAATAGGAAAGTACAACTTCATTGTTGAAAACAATTTCCCTCCTATCAGTCCAAGGATTCGTGCATCAATATTGTAGATGAACTGTTAATTACAAAATCAATTAAAAATTATTTCTAAAAACAGTCACGCATCCCTTGCTCTCACGGGGACAATTTGGGCAGAAGGTCTCGGCTCACTTAGGACCACACCAAATCACAAAGTCGTCATCCACAAGTAAGCAAAAGCAATCTGGTTTTTCATTTTTCAGCGCGGCTGAGCCCAGCCTGAGATTGATCGTCACATATGGCCCCAGAAAACAAACTGTCAATACCTTGAATGCTGCAGAATTTGAACAAATAGCCGTCCGCCCATTCAAGCCACTCATTGCATCCCATTTAACAGATTTTATTGACAGTTTCCTTCTTGTAATTAAAGGGAAAACTACTGGCCGGCAACCAAGATAAAGTTCAAAGATAGGGTCAAAACAAAAGCAGATAGAGGGGCACGGTGTGACTGTCAATGGCACATAGCTTCAGAGCATGTTATTGACATGAGGTATCTAATGATCAGCACGCCATTAAGGAGGGATCTATCCTGAACTTTATGCAAATGCTAAAAGAGACTTAAGACCACAATAAAGCAGTGGGAGAGGCACAAAGGGAAAAACAACAAAGCACCAACGATTTTTACTTATCAGAGATTGCTCCCTATTTTAGTACATTTCAGTTCAAATGGAAAAACCGTTATTCCCATAATTCTTAACCCTTAATGCATAAGCAGAGCCTTTGAGGGAAAGATGTCTTCAGCAGAATTTGATGCCTAAAGGATTATGGAAAGTGAGAAAATACTGGC
Organism: Sorex araneus; assembly: GCF_027595985.1. NCBI lineage: Eukaryota > Metazoa > Chordata > Mammalia > Eulipotyphla > Soricidae > Sorex > Sorex araneus. The sequence continues at coordinate 16,784,159 of NC_073308.1, forward strand.
CTCTATTAACCAGAAGGATAGCAAACACTGGTTATTCTTTTCCAGTAGCAGATTTTTTTTTTTTTTTGCTGGACAGGGTGGGCGGGGTGGTGATACATGAAGAAGTTGTAGTGCATTCAATATTTGCTTACTTTCACTTGTCCAAACCAGACAAGAAGTGCATCTTTTCCTTGGACTACCCATACATACTATTCTCACAAGAGCTATTGCTCGTCCTAAGTTCCAAAGTGCATGAGAAAGGGAGCAGAAGTTTTGCAACTTTCAAGTAAAATAAAACCCCTCCAATTTGATTTTTCTGATTTCTGGATTTTAACTTGAATGCTTTAGTGACCATAACTTTACTGAATCATTTTAATTTTGTTGCTAGGTCTCACAAGTCCTGAAAGACAAAGTTAAGGAGAGGAGTAAAACTAACATATTACAAACAATGCCAGAATGAGCATGTCAACATGCCAACCTGAATTAGCAAGAGCGATTGCTTTGAGGGTGACAAACTCTTCTTTCTCCAGCTTCATGCTCTTGTATTTCTTTACCAGCTGCAGGATAGCATTATTGAGGTCAAGAAGCCCTGCTAATTTGGATTGGTCTTCATCCATTATATAATCATCTGCATAGACAAGTTCGTCCTCAAAGGAAAGCGATCGGTATACGACACCGAGGATCAAAATCTCCATCCAAGCGCTCTGCAGGAGGCTCATCTGATCCGCCAGGGACAGTGTGGAGAAGCCTGCATGGGAAGATGGGCAGATCAAGTTACTTTCAAGCCTTCTTCTCTTAATGCAACATTAGTCTCTTATGGTAGCTACACCCACATCAGTGAATTATGCTGAGTTTTAATGAGAGCTTCTCCTTAAACTTTCCCTCCATCATGTTGTCAATGGCTGCCAAAAGTCACAACAGAACTGCAAACTACTCCTGTTTTTTCCACACAGTCAAGGGATAGAAAATAGAGAAGCTATTTGAGCTTTTTTTATTTTTTATTTTGGCTTGGAAATAAAATACCTGTCTTGAAATGAACTTGATTTCTGATTAGTGTTATGGTGAATATCTTATAAGAAGCCACATTTTCAACAATCTCATTTCTAAAAATTATAATAATAAAACACAAGACTTAAAACAGAAGTCAAAACTTAAACAAAATAGATGGAAACAATGTAGGCACCAGAGCAGAGAGTAACTTAGAACCCTTTCTCTGAGACAGTCTCGGGCGCCAAGCACGCTGGGTCTGCTTACTTCTAAAGGGGCCTTCCTGAATGGAGAGTCTCCAGTGATGTTTAACATGCATCCATTTTCAAACATTAATTGCTGGCATGGGCAAGAGTGACAGCACAGAGGGTAGGGCATTTGCCTTGCACGCGGCCAACCCGGGTCGATTCCTCCGTCCCTATTGGAGAGCCCGGCAAGCTACCGAGTGTATCGAGTCTGCACGGCAGAGCCTGGCAAGCTACCCATGGTGTATTCCATATGCCAAAAACAGTTAACAAGTCTCACAATGGAGACATTACTGGTGCCCACTCAAGCAAATCGATGAAAAACGAGAAGACAGTGCTACAGTGCTAATTGCTGGCATAAAAGAAAGGTAGTCTTAGCAGCTTGGGGCCTCCTCATCAAAGCAAAAAGCCACTGTTTATTCTTAGTATTGAGATCCAATTACTAAAAATGTCAAAGAGGGAAGCATTGGGTTTGGTAGCAAGGATACGAAATGAGCCAGGTTCTGAATTTAAATACTGGCTCTGCTTGGCTTTGAGCTATTATGCACTTTGAGCAGTAGCCTAATTTTTGTTTGGGGAAATATAAAAATAACACCCAGCAAAGCACTAATTTATAATAGGAGCTCAATAAGCGTAACGATATTATATAATTTTTGAATCTGAAGTATATGGATGACTGCTTCAATTCTTTATGGAAAATCTGATCCGAATTCACATATGCATGCTTACATTCCCTTCTGAGCTTAAGAAAACATATGCCAAAAAAGCATATGCAGAAAAGAAACACATGCAGAAAACCCCATATGCAAAAAGGAAGAAAATGTGGCTCAATAGGGAAAATTGAAGTAGTATAATTAAACCTCCTTCGAAGTAAAGATACACATATCTTAATAGATTTTGAATAAGTAAATAATAATAAATTATAATTTGTTCAAATTTACACAAATATTTATGCTTTATGTATCATATAGATTATATTCTCAAATACTCACCAAGGTCAATGTGTTGATAATTATATCTTTATAACATTTATATAAATGATTATTACTAGCAATATTTTATTTGAAAATTTTATTATAAATATATCTGCTGCATCAGAAGTTTTTCAGTTTCTAAGATAGACATGAGGATATTGAAATAGCTTACATTTAATTTGTGTATTAACCTGGGAAAATATTTTCAAAATAGCAATTTTATTATCCAGGAATATATTTGATCAATATAAAATATTTTCTAATACAAAATAAATATCATTTTGTGAATGCACATTGTATATTAACAATGATTTATACATTAATAATTGTGAAAATTTCACTTTTTGCTAAAACGTGTTAAGTGTTTTTTATGGCATTTATTTTTAAGTTTTACATTTTTTTTCATTAAATCTGATTATTGCCACAGAAAAAAAAAAAAAAAAAAAAAAAAAAAAAAAAAAAGATACACATATCTCTCTCCCAGAGTAACCAAAGTTAGAGTCAGGGAGGCAGTCTTAATGAAGATCAGCCACAGACATCCCCCAGCAATCCTCAAAAAAGAAGTATTTCTTCAAACTTCCCTTTCATTTCCAAAGTTATGCCAAAGAATTCCAAGGTAATCAACCACCCTTTTTGTTCTAATGACAAACTCACCATGATTTAAGGTCTTCACACCAGTGCATTGGGAGAAAGGAGGACGTTTTAAAAATGCAACACACAAAACACCTTTTTATAAAAATCTCTTTCAATTTTCTTTTTTTCTCCTCATCCCTCTTCCCCAAATCATGACTATATTGCTACCCAGCCTTTGCAGGCTTTTCATCACGGTCCTTGTTGCTGTTGTCATTTTGATTCCTTATCAGTCTGTCCCTATTCTATGTGCTATTTATTAGAAGCCACCTCACAATTAGGAAAGGGAAATGACTTCCTGGACTTTGAGGAAGCTGATGATGGTTTGCCATTTGGCATCCTTTTCTCTTTGAGTTCAATCAAATCATCAAGAGGGATTAGTTAAGATTCTCTTAAGGGACTCTTAGATGAGGTGGGAAATAAAAGCATTTACATGGTACTGGCTAGTGAGTCTTTATTCCTTTTATCATTCTTTGAATTTTTGTCATTGAATGTGGGAGTGACTGAGCAAGCTTTCTTTTACCAGCTAGAATTGGTAACATTTCAAGCAGGGATTCCAAAGCCAAATAAGAAGATTCTCTTCGGAAACATTTTGGCTTTCCTTTATTTTGGTTCTGAGAAGAGGGTAAAACTGCCACACACCAGAACAAAAGTACTGCTTTTTAAAAAGTTGATTAGCCCCCTCTTTTTTTTTACATAGTTCTTTAGTGTTTATTTACCCACTTTTTCATTTTTGAAAAATTTTATTTTTATTTTTTTATTTCATTGAAACACCGTGAGATAGTTACAAGCTTCCATGTTTGGATTATGCCCCCTCTTAAGAAGGGGGAAAAGGGCCACGCGAATCCAAATCTCTGACTCAAGGAAGGTGACGGAGGCAGTGTGCCTCTGGTAAATGAAGCGGGCAGATCCGCAATGACACAGGCGAGAAAGGGAAGAGCAAACTCTGGAGCCGTCTTTCCCATTTGCGGCACGTTCTCTTTCCTTTGCAGGCTCCCCAGAAGGAGAAGCGGAGCAGGAGCAGATGGGCAGAGAGCTGCGGCCCTGACAGCACTCTCCTCCCGCCCAGACACTGCTGTTAGTAAATAGATTTACACATGCCCCATCTCCACACATCTTTCTGCCGAATAATTAAAAGCAGGATGATTAGTTTATTGAGTGGAAGGAGGAACTTTTTTATTGAGGTCCTTCCACGATTTTATCACCACCAGCACTTTTACGGTTGTCAGGCGGATGCAGGCATCCAATTTTTCTTATCTGCCTGATTAATACAAACGCTGTTTCAGGACGCATTAATTAACAGATACAAATCTACGTTCTCATGGAAGGATCAATACGGAGAAGAAAAGAGGCATCAATGTGAATTTAGTGCTGATGATGGAGAAGGCCCACTATTGACATTTACGTGCATGGAAACTTGAAAGTTGCGGGGGGCGGGAGGGGGCTGGGGGGTGCCTCTTTGTCCCTGTGATTTACAAATGAACAATTTTTCAGCCTCAACAATGTTTCACACGTTTCAGCTGGGGTTTAATTAAGCCCAAAGCAATAAAATTTTACTTTTGGGGGGCTGAACCTGCAATTTGTTTCTTGATGTCAATGGCTGCCGGGTGGTGGGGGGGTTATGCCTGAAGGCTGATCTTTTTTGAAAACCTAACTTTCCTCTTGCATTTCTAAGTGAAATAAAAAGGTAGAGGGAAAGGAACCATTCTCTTGGGGGGTCTGAAGGAAGGTGCACAGAGAAGGTGGTTAAAACACAAAATAGTTGACAATGTGCTGAGAGTGAGTCTGTGTCAGCTGCAGGCAGGCACAAAACCAGGGTGGAAACAGATTATCTATATTGTATAAAAAATAAAGAAAAGTTGAGACTCGTCCCTTAAGGAACAAAAATATTGAAATCAGAATACTTAAACCCTTTCCTATCAGACCCCGCACCCTGGAGATTGGCACAAAGAGTTTGCCTGCCGAATGCCTGGGGAGCAGTTCAAAAACCTTGTCAGGAGATGGTTGTGATGGCTCAGAAGGCTGAAGGTGCAACAGAAATGAGGCAGAATTTCACACAGGTCTCCTGGAAGGCCCTGCTGTGTGGTGGCTATAGCTCCCACACCTATAGACACATTGGGTGAAATTCTATATTTATCAATAAATCTGAACAGACCTAAAGAACCAAGCTTTAAGTGAAAACACATATTTAAGAACATGTGTTTCAAGATCCCTCTGAAAAATACCCTTGCACTGTTGGAAGGTATTTATACTTGGATCCATAGCTAATTACTGGAATATGCCTTTGCCCAGATTTCCTGGTGTCTTAAGGCCAGCAGGCCACAAGAGAGAGAGAGAGAGAGAAAGAGAGAGAGAGAGAGGGAGGGAGGGAGGGAGAGAGAGAAGAGAGAGTAGTGAAAAAGAGAAGAGAGATACTCTCACCATCCACAGCAGTGAGATCTCTTTAGAGAAGTCTCTCTCTTTCTCAATAGAGAGATGCTTTGCAGTGGTGCCATTTGCACTCCATGTTTTGTACATCCTGGATCTTAGTCTTTGGGTATGACTGGTTAGTTTTTAATGCTGTGTCACATTACCACTTTGCAAACTCACAGATCCCAGGCCTGGTACTTTTTTAATTCTTCCCCAGATCCTGGCCGATGTACATCCATGGCAACTGTGATTCCTTTTCATTTCCCTCCTGGAGTCAGTGCCATTTGATATATCTTGGGCATTCTGGTGGCAAGAATGTCTCGCCTGTTTGACCTGCAGTTCCCTAGCATGTTTATCTGCACTGCTGATCATAAACCAGGTGACAGAAATAAACCAGGTGACAGTAGGGAATCGTCCTCTGGAAGGACTGAAAAGTTTCTCTGGAGGAAGGGACCCCCTGAAGCAAAAGGCTTGCGGGAAGCAGTGTTCTGTGCCAACTCTCTTGCCTTCTACTGGAAACTTCCAAGTCTGACAGTGGTGCCATGGGTACTTGTCAAGGAGGTCCCCTCCTACCTCCTCTGATCCCCCTTTGAGCTTGGTGAAGGGATGCACTTTGCAGTCAACTCACCAGAAAAGGCTAAACATTTGCAAGTGTGAAGGGCAGAAACTATCTGATGGCTAGTCTTCTGAAGCACACTCATTTCAGAAGGAATAGATGTTTATTTTTTGAATAGACCGTTGACAGAAATCATCTATGGGGCCTGAATTTGGATTTAACCCTACTGGGTAGTTTCTCCCCAGCACTTCCTGAAGCAGAGCAAGGACTATGCAGTCATCAGACTTATGCTAATATCAAACTATTGTGACCTTGATTTGCCCACTCACTGGTCTTGAGTTGTGTACTTCTCTTATACATGAGTGCACACACAAACATACACACTGCAAAAAATAGCATATGGTGGCATAACCATAATCAGGCCACCCTAAGTCACTGAGATGGTGACTCTCTCAAAGTTCCTTTGTTGATGGAGCTGGCTTCTCTGCCTGTAGGGCAAAGGAATCTAATGCTTTACAGGGGCCAGGGAGAAAAGGATAATATTCAACACTAAGTCTAGATTCACTACTAACATCTGCACAGATGATGAATCCAATATCTTCACTCATGTCGAACTCTTTTTTTTTTTTTTTTGTTTTTTGGGTCACACCCAGTGATGCGCAGGGCTTACTCCTGGCTTTGTACTTAGGAATTACTACTGGCGGTGTTTGTGGGACCTTATGGGGTGCTGAGAATCAAACCCGGATTTGCCTCGTGCAAGACAAATGCCCTACGCACTGTTCTATTGCTCCAGCTCCCCGTTGAACTCCTCTTAATCCTCCAATTGACTTTGTGTTTGTGCACACACATGGTGTATGTGTGTGCATGTTCATGTGTGTGTGTGTGTGTCTGTGTGTATGGGGGGGGCTAAAGGTGGAGCCCAGGTATTCACACATATAGATAAATTCTCACTGAACTATATCCTATTATTTTAGGCCAATTGTTCTTTTGCATGTGTGTAAATACCTGTTTTTATCCAGACCTGTTTTGTGTGTTTTCTTACTTGACCACACCTAGTTCAGTGCTCAATGTTTGGGGATCACTGCCTGGCAGTACTTGGGGACCATATGGTGCTGAAGATTGAACCCAGGACTTCTGCACATTCAACTCTTTGAACTGTCTATCCTGTCCCATCACCAGTTGCATGAGGCATAAATTATAGCTCTTTTGTCTTATAATATGTGATCAATTAATAAATACATGTATATGTATTTATTTACATGTATTTAATTGATAACATATTTACTTTAAAACACTGTGATGTATTTATTTTCTTATATTTAATAATTCTAGTTATTATTGCTTAAACTTAATGTTTATTATTATATTCATATATTTTATGTTTTATATAATATATAAAGATTTTTACTCTCTTACTGATTCTCAAAGATGAACTAGAAACTCAGTGGGTTTTAATCAAGTATCTATATACATTGTCAAGTGCCCAGATAAAACCTGGACTATTTATCTGTGTTACTTGACTTGACTCACCAGTTAAAATAGACTTTACAAACAAACGTTTTCTTTGAAAGAGGCATTAATTGTTATCTCTCCATAAGAATATGTCTGTAGACATAATACCTCTAATACTACCCACAATATTATCCTTTGAATCGTCACTATTTTATTTTTGTAGTTTAGGGACCACACTGGCAGTGCTTAGGGCTTATCTCTGGCTCTGTGCCCAGGGATCACTCCTGGAACAGATTGGGGGTCCATAAGGAGTGCCAGGGAATGGACTGCATGCAAGGCAAGCACTTGGCCCCTGCAACTATCTTTCCAGCCAGGAAACTTTATTCCTCTAAACAGATTATCACTGAGATTTCTTTTTTTTTAAATTTTTTAAATTTTATTGAATCACGGTGAGATAGTTACAAGCTTTCATATTTGGGTTACAATCTCACAATGATCAAACACCCATCTCTCCACCAGTGTACATTCCTCACCACCAATATCCCAGGTATACCCCTCCCCCTTTCCAACCCTCCTCCTGCCTCCCCTCTGTATGGGGAAGACAAGATTCCCCATACTCTCTCTCTACTTTTGGGCATTATGGCTTGCAACACAGACACCGAGAGGTCATCATGTTTGGTCCATTATCTACTTTCGGCACATATCTTCCATCCCAACTGGTTCTTCCAGCAATCATTTTCTTAGTGATCCCTTCTCTATTCCATCTGCCTTCTCCACTCCGCTCATGAAGCAGTCTTTCAGCTATCGGGCAATTCCCCTGACCCTTGTATCTACTGTCCTTGGGTGTCAGCCTAATGTGATGCTACCCTAAACTCCACAAATGAGTGCAGTCCCTCTATGTCTGTCCCTCTCTTTCTGACTCATTTCACTTAGGATGATACTCTCCATGTTTATCCATTTATAAGCAAATTTCATGACTTCATCTCTCCTAACAGCTGCATAGTATTCCATTGTGTAGATGTACCAAAGTTTCTTTAACCAGTCATCTGTTTTACTGGGGTTGTTTCCATATTTTGGCTATTGTGAATAGTATCACTCAGATTTCAATAACTTATATTCAATCAAATTGTTTGGGATGAACTGCAACAACTAGCAAAAATAGGATAGCTCCCTCTACTGCTAATTTGCTCATTTGCTTCAACATTTGTTGATTCTGAAAAAGGTCTATTTTTTAGGTTCTGTTTTTATCCTTCAGGTAGAGTTCAAAAGAGTTTCTATGGGACAATTGTTTTAAAATTATGGTTTCACATGTCAAATGCATATTCCCCATTTTCTGAAAGGCAAAATTTACATCCAAAAAGTACTTGCTGTCCATGGACAGAGTTTACCACCACCTATAAATATAACCAGTGATCTGGAGAGTGTGGTTAATTTAGAGAGTAAAGGAGAGAAGAATCAAATGTAAAGGCAATTAGCTATCAATCCAAGAATCATTACTGCACAAGGAGACTACAGGGAAAATTGGAAATTGACCATTCACAACTGCCCAAAGAGTTTCCAGTTAACCACTTGGGGCACAGACATTGAGAGCGTCCCCCACCATCTCCTACCCCATCTGGTGAAATGTCTTCTTTGCTAATTGATCCTATTTCCTAGATAGCCTGTGATAAAAATGAAAATGGAATTGCATCAAAGGAAAAATATGCTCAAGTGGCACCACTGTAGAACCTCAACATGATGGGGAGATTTTGTTGGTGTCAGACAAACTTTGAGTATGTGTACAGATTCTGAGCCATCCCCCACCTCTTAGAAGGAGAGGAAGTACAGACAGGGCGCAAGAATCATGGCTCACACAAAAGAGAGTCAGCGGAGTACACAGCCATCTCCCCACTTTGGAGAGAGGGCAGAGGGTTGACTCCCTGGGTAGTACTCCCCTTGGATCTGGTCCACACTCTCTCCCGTTTTCATCTAAGTTGATGAAAGAGAGAAAGCGTTGGAAGCTGTTGCCACTGGGAGGAGCTGATTTACAGGAGGGTAGTGAGTGGCTTTCTTTTCCTGAAACCTTTACCTTGTACTAGTTGAACACAAGGGCAGTCAGCCTGGAAAGTTCTCTTTTTAATGTGAATAAAATCTGTTTGACCATGAAGAAAAAAGAAAAAAAGGCATGCAATATAAGACTCTTTTTTTAAATATAGGGAAGGGCATTTTTCATCTCACTGTGGGATTCACTGGCCACATTTTTGTGGTTGCTGTTTATGGGGGAGTCACTCCCGGAAGCACTCAAAGCTTACTCCTGGCTCTGTGCTCAGGGATCACTCCTGGTGGGGACTTGGGACTGTATGGGGTGCTGGGGATCAAATGCGGGTCAGCAGCTGGTTCCTTACCTGCTGCACTGTTAGCCACTCTGCCCATGAAGCCACATTATTTTATTTGAAAGAACAGGCTGCACTGTGGCTGATGCTGCACTAATCAGCATGAAGCCTGCTCAGGAACCAGCAGAAGCACTGAGCATTCAGCTGGGATATCTGCTGGCCTGTCCAGCAGGGGTGCCACCAGATTCTTGGGAAACACTCAAGGCTGAAAGCATCAAATTTGGTCAAATGCTTGATTTAAAAATCAAGCCTGGGGGGCTGATAAACAGTACAGTGGGTAGGGAGCTTGCCATGGGCACAACTGGGTTTCCATCCTGGTACCCCATATATGGTCCCTAGAGCCCCACCAAGAATGACCTCTGGGCACAGAGCCAGGAGTAAGCCTTGACCACCACTGGGTGTGGCCCCAAACCAAAAAAACAAATTAATCCTGGGCTGGGGGGAGGACTCCAAGGATAGAAGCCCATGTATTATTGGCTAATGCCCTGGTTTGGATTCCTGACACCTCATGGACCTATGAGCACTGAACTGAGAGCTGCCTCCCCAAACTGTGTCAGGTTTGGTTCTCAAACAAATAGAGGAAAATAAAGACATGGAGAGGTAACTCACTTGGCTGGGCTCAGGCTTTGCATGTGGGGTAGGTATCCCAAGTTTGTTCTCATGTATTGCCTGTTCCCTTGAGCACTGCCAGTTGTAGCCCCCAAAAAACTAAAAAGAGAAAAACTAAGTAACAAAAATCAAGACCCCTCAAGCAACACACATCACTTCTGTGTTGGACACTGAGCATCAGAGACTTGAGATGGGGGGTGGTCGGGACACTGCACCCCAAATTTCCCAAACTGTTTCCTCCCACTGACTGCACTGAATGGTGAGAAGGTAGTTCTGGGAGCAGCAAGAAGAGGGGCTGCACATTTGGGGCCGCAGTCCATCTGGACTTGAATGCCAGTGTCGCCTGGGCCCCATTGAGCACTGAACTGTGTCCATGTAAAAAGGCTAGTGTCCTGCCTCCCAGGACAGGTGCCATGAGCTGACTTGAAAGCAGGGTCTCTGCAGACAGTGAAATTAGGGTGTAGGTGAACTTAACATGACAATGTCTCCTGGAGGCATTTAAGGGTCAGACACAACCACAGACAGGGTGAAGGGAATGAAGAGGCATCAGGGCAGCCTGGGCATATTGGAGGCATCCATGACTTGGGACCCAATTTATCTCCTGGTCCTCTGAAGTGGGATTCTGATCTCAAACTTCTGTATAAAAGCCATCTGGTGGGTGGCCACCTTGTTCCTGGAGCCCTAGTATATGGATTCACACCCCAAATAGACTCATCCATCCAAAGAGAAATGAGAACCGGACATAGTTCACAGAATGTCTGAGTCGGAGGCCTCAAACCTCACTATTGTGTGTGATGATGGCACCTTGTACCCTGGTCCCTGGACTGGCAGTAACAGGGCCAGCAATGAGCCACTCACACCCCCACCCCCCACACACACACCCAGAATCTGGGTGACTCAAAGAAAGGAAGCTCAGCTTCCTCCTCTACAGGAAGAGACCATAGGGCCGACCTTCCCTAGCTCTGTTCTCCCCACCCTACGTAAGAGCTTTCTGAGCTCACAGCGACTGATACTAAATCCAGGAAAAGTGGGTTGCTGTGCTCCGAACTTTCAGAATGTACAAGGCAACTGCAGCGGGATCCCTGCTGTCAATGACGCTGTAGGAGAGGAAAAATAGGTGAGGCAAAGAGGGGCCAAACAGAGAGAAGAAGTTCCAGGGAGATGCCGAGGAGGGAAGAGCAGGCGGTAGCTGTCTTCAAGGCCTCACAGGCTGGAAATGCTCTACTCTCCTTTCCCCTCCGCCCTTCCACCCCGCCCCCCCCGCCAGAGCTTTGCTCAGACCCTCTTTGGGCTTAAGGGGTCCTCCTCAAACCCTTCCATTTGGCATCTCCCTTTCCTGTCCCCTGTTGCTGTGGTGGCCAGCCGTGAGCATTTGAGTGTAGAGAAAGCTAAGTATGCCACCTGCTGATCAAATGTTCACTAGGCTCCCCACAGGGTAAAGCTGACTTTCTGGATCAGTGTGGAATTTCTTGCACCCTGCTCCCTGCTCGTCTCCCCTTCTTGGGACACTTGCCCAGATCCTTCTGGTGCTGGAGGATTTACTATGATGTAAAGGGAGCTCTGCTCTCAACCCCAAAAACAGATAAAATACTCCAAGTGCACAACTCCATCACAGGAACCACCTCCATGATGCCCCCACAGCCAGTATGGTGAGTTTCAGAAGTCAAAGGCACTCATTCCTTCCCACCCTTCTGTCACCACACTTCCCAGAAAGCTTGTGGGCCACTGAGGGCTGAATACGGTCAGAAATATCCATGGAATCAAGGTAGAGATGAAGGGATTTGGGGGATGGGTGTTATCTATGCTACTTAACAGGAAAGTCTGTATCCATTACAGTAGGGCTCTCCCTTCGTTTCTGGTTGTACCCTCAGAGGTACACTTATACCACTTATAGCACCTGTTCATAGCGGTGCTTAATAAAGACGCCATTGCAAAGGAATGAGGAGTTGGGGGGTAAGGGGGCAGGAGGCCAGTGGAATGAAAAAATCATTGCCGAGATCAGCCCTTCCTCTTCGGAGACAGGGGTGGGGGGGAGGGGGATAGAGGGTCTCTGAGCATCTAACAACAGTAACAGGATGCCTAGTATTTTATAATAATTCAACCAAAGTTAATCATGATAATGATTGTGCCACTGGTCTTGGCTTCTAAGTGCTCACATGTTCGGGAGCAGTGGTTCATGACCACAAACCTGTGGATGATGCTGGTCCATGACAGTAATTGTGGTAACACAATTTGCCTTAGAGTCACTTGAACTCTGAAAAACGTCTGCCTATACCTTCTCAGCCTCCACCAGATTCTTTACTTTTTTGATTTTGTGTTTAGTGTGTGTGTGTGGCGGGGGAGGGCTCCCAAGCAGTGCCCATGAGATCTAGGGACCCCAGTGGCAATTCTTGGTCAATTGGGCCAGAAGTTCAATGCAAGGATCTGAAGATTCAAGGCTCCTCAGACTCAGTGGGGCTGGAGATACCCAGGTCACTCTGGGGGTGCCAGGGACCTCCAAGGCCTCCAGGACCACCCCTGGAGGTACTCAGGGACCTTTGGGCTATACCCAGAGATGCCTGGGGGACCATGTGGTGCAGGAATCTGACTTGAGTTGGGTATAGCTACACCTGCACCTTAAGTGCTGTATGATTTTCAGCTCTAGTTTCTTCTAATTTATAATAAAAGCTGACATTTTAATCAGATGGCCCACTGCTTTCCCTTATATTTACAAATAAGCGTCTACAATAGATTCCATGATACTGTCACCATGATTTTTATTTTTATTATTTGCCAGTATCCCTAATTAATTTCTCTACTTTATTCCTCTTGTATAATTATTTTGACAATGTGTAAATTTATTTGCAGTAGCAAGGATATTAAACCTTGGCAATCCCACCCTCGCCAATCCAAAAAAGAAAATAAATGCTTAACGCTCCTTCCTGCTTCCAGGCACAGAAGTGTGTGTCCTTTTTGTTGTTGTCTTTTCAGACATTCATTCTAAAGAGATCCCAGACCTAGTTTTGGTCAGGCCCAAGCAAAAGTTGCTGCTAAAGGCACACTGCCTGCCCCCTACCCGCAAACACCCACCCTCATGCACACACACAGGTTACAGATGGAGACTCCTATTTCCCCCCTAGTGGGTTTCCCGGAATCAAACACAGTAAAGAGAAGGCAAAAGTGTAGCTATGCATCACCTATCCATCCATTGCTGGAACCTTGGGCATCTATCCGGGAAATGCTCTGGGCAAAGTAATGGTCATAGACAGCCCTGGGTGTAAGGCCCTTAGGCTTGCTCTAGAAACTGGTTTGTGAATTCCTTCTGAGGCAATAGTGTCCTTTTCTGTTCGTTTTGTTTGGGGTTCACAGCCTGCTGTGCTCAGGGACCGGTCACGGCAAGACGCACAGAGGATGGTGCCACGCAGAAGGCCATGTCTGGCCACCCAGTGCAGAGCACTGGTGCCAGCCCTCAAGCCCTCCCCCCAAGCTAAAGGGGAACCATGCCCACAGCTGTGGGGACAGGCCTAGCGGGAGAGAACATCATGCCAATATTCTTGCAAGCCAAGGGGACTCACTGACATCTAAAGTCAGGTAGGGAGGGGGAAAAATAATGCTAAATTAGGCAACAGTGAAATATGAGCCTGCAGGACCAATGCAAGGATACAGTGCTCTGAGGCAGTGTGATCTCCACTGGAAAAATAAATAAATAAATAAAAGAGACTCGATGAGGAAGAAGAAGAGGTGAAAGGGGGAATAAAGAAGAAAAATAAACAGAAGTAAAAACATATTTCTGGGGACTGGAGTGATAGTACAGTGGGTAGGGTGTTTGCCGTACAGTTGGCTGACCTGGTTCAATCCCTGGAAACTACTGTGGTCCCTGGAGGCCCTGCCAGGTGTGATCCTTGAGCACAGAGCCAGAGGCCAGCATGAGCGCCAACACCTGTGACCCCAAAAGAACACAAAATAATTTTTTTTAATAAATTAGGCGGACTGGAGTGATAGCAGAGCAGGTAGGGCTTTTGCCTTGCACATGGCCGACCTGGGTTCAATTCCTCTGTCCCTCTTGGAGAGCTCAGCAAGCTACTAAGAGTATCCTGCCCACACAGCAGCGCCTGGCAAGCTCCCTGTGGCGTATTCTATGACAAAAACAGTAACAAGTCTCACAATGGAGACGTTACTGGTGCCCACTTGAGCAAATTGATGAACAATGGGACGACAGTGCTATAGTGCACATAAATTAGGTAGTAGATTTATATTACTTTGGAATAAGAATAGGCCTCTGCTCAATGGTTCTCCATACTTGAGAGGTTGGACCTAAGACAAGCAAATATGTCTGGTGAAAACCAGAATTTTTCATAGAAAATATAGATACAGGGAAGAATATGAGAAGATGTGGGTTTCTTAACATAACTTTTGTAACCCAAACACGAAAGCTTGTAACTATCTCACAGTGATTCAATAAATTTTTTTTAAAAATGTGTTTTACCTTTCCAAGCAAGGTTTTAATAAATTAGCAAACTAATTATTAGTAAAGAATACAATTTAGCATTCAACAAGAGAGAGACAGACCTACGGGACTCTGGAGGAATGTTGAAGAAAAAGTGTCTTTAGGCTTTCCACAACAATGAATCACTGGCAGTTTGCACTTGCCTCTCTTATTTCTTGCAATTTTTAAAAATGGCATTCTGACCCCTACACAAACTTTAAATTTTAAAAAAATGTGGATTTTTTTTTTTTGCCCAAACAAGGAATCTTCTAAGTGTTACTTTATTTTTTAAGATGAACTGCTTCTCCTGAGAACATTCAACCATTAAAGGAAATCTATAAATAGCAAGCTAGCCACGGTTGCTTTGTTTCTGATCTATGAGACTCAACATCAAATTCTGATTTTACATGATCTAAAAACACATTCCAACGTGGATGAATTAGGAGCAAGCGATAGAAGATAGAAAAAAGTATAAGTTAAAATGTATGCACGTGCGCGCGCGCGCGCGCACACACACACACACACACACACACACACACTTATTTATTAAGATAGCATCAAAGAAGAAATTAGCAGGTAAAGAGAAATGTTTGATGCACTCTCTAATCAGATTTTGGATTAAACACTGCATAATCAAGCAAGGTGAGAATTCAAGTTTCTCCCAGTGCCTCTGTTTGCATTCACGAAATGAAGTGGCTGGATGTGTAACAAGGTCTCTCATCAAAGAGATCTTTTATTTCTCTCATTTGGTCATTTGGTCCCATTTGGTCTGTGAAGGTGACAATCACACCAGAATGGCAAAGATGATGTCAGCATTGTGCAGACCCAGGGCCATTCTCAATGATCTTATCTAAAACTTGGTAAGTTGTGTTTTGGCCATTACTAGAGGTGGAGGACAATCATCTTGTCATTTCTCTGAAATGATTAACAATTGATTCTCTCAATTCTCCCAAGGACCTCTGGGAGCAAATCACTGATAATTTCTGTACTAATTTTAAGTAGCATGCCTTCAAATCTTTTTCAAATTTACCTAATTGGTCTCTTGGTATAAAAACACCAGTTCCAACAGGGGTAGTCATCATCAGCTATTTGGAGTTGGTGGTGGTTACATTACTCTCTCTCCCTTCTCTTACTTTTACTAGTCATGGAAAGGAAAAAGACAAGTCCTTCTGGTAAATTTTTCTTATTCATTTTTTTTAAAATAAAAAAATATCATAACTCAGTGTATGCCACGTAAGCCCTAAAAGCACTGGATAAAAAAAAAAGTCTGGAGGTCTTCTGCATAAAAGCAAGTTAGAGGATTTATAGCCCAAACCATTAAAAACAAAGTGTCATATGTATTCATGAAAGTACACAGGAGAAATATGTTCTTTATGAGATCCATGTCACAGATAGGAAATTATAGCCAGCTGACCCTGAATCTCCACGTTTGGATAAAATTAGAAAAGCTCGCCAGTTAGGCTTAAAGACCTGGCCAGAATTTGTACTCTGCAAAGCCTGGAAAAAACAACCCCTTTCAATTTCTAGCCTGGAGAGTTCAGTTTAGAGTCCAGCTCCCACACGCTTTTTCTCGCAGCTAATGAAGATCTGTTTACGAATATTTACTCCCAAGTTCACGGCTGGCGGCCTCTGGCTGAAGCAGAGCTAAGTTGTTACGGCTTGGCATCTGTTTCATTAGGGAGGTTCCCAGCTAGCTTCTCTTTGACGATGGAGGCAACCCCTTCCATTCCTCCCTGCCGCCCCTTCTTTCTCTCCAAATTTCCCCCAATTTGGATAAGTGGCTAAGTCCAAACCTAAACCTAAACCAGCAAGCAACACAGCTCCGGCCTGCGCTGTGCAGCATTTGCACAGATTCAGGGCTTGCAGGCCTGTCCCATTTGCCACGTACACACAACACACAAGCCAACCCCTGTGCCTCTCCGAAGAAGTTTGTGCACTGCGTTGTCATGCATGGGCAGTGTGTGTTGTGTTAGTGTGTGTGTGTGTGTGTGTGTCTGTCTGTCTGTCTGTGTAGGATGAGGGGCAGGTGTCGGGTAGCACATGATGGAGCTGCTTACAAAACCTCCTTCCCAGACCACTTGCGCCTTCCTGCCAGAACCTATGGGAAAGTAAATTTATCTTTGCATCTCACTCCTCATGGGTGCTGTGAGCTGGCCCCTTTTGTGTCACTGAGATTCTACAAAACCCACCCAGGAAATCCTGGAACATCTTCTAGGGGGCTGATTTAAAGAAGTGAGGCAGGGAGAATACAACGGGACCTATCCTCGCATGGAAGCTCTTGGTAAGTGACAGTTTCTGAGCTGGTTCAGGGTAGCGTGAAGATTACCTTCTGAAGGTTTCTTTCCGCAACAATCCAAAATGAAAGCGGGTAGGGGGTGGGGGAAGCTGCCTGATTCTAATACACCTAATTAGCCATCGGCAGACTCTTAATTGCATACATTAGAATGATTCCATAGTGGAGATTAATTCTAAATATACCCAAGCAGCTGGTTAAGATGCCATGGATTACAGTGTGGACTGTACTTTTCCACTTAATTAGATATCAAAATTAAGCAGCAACAAGCATTTTGACATAACGGGGATCAAGCCGCTGCTCAGGGTCCCAGAGCTGCACTAAAGTGACCGCTAAACAGAGGCGCACAGATGGAGAGATATTAAATGCCGCACTGGAAAGTAATTTCAAATAATAAAATATCAATATTTACATTTTAATTACCCCTACTGAGAGCTGCTCTGTCATTTTCACTATTGCCGACGCAGCAAGGGGTAGGGGAATGACATTGCGGCGCTGGTTGCAATGACTATTTTGTTTCCATTAAAGAATGACAAGTGTTTTAGAGGAAGTGACATTCGGTGTGTGAACAAGAATGACAGCGGATCAGAAAATTCCTATTAAGGGACTAAATGCCTCAACAAGAGGATTGACTCAGAGCAGCGGCTCCTCCTGGAAGCCCATAATCGTTTCCAAATTTTTGCGCTCCAAGTTTATTATTGGGCATGCCCCAGGGAAGTTCGAACCTCCCATGAAATATTTAGGTCTGTAAAACGTTCTATGATGATTGTCAATTTAAAAACAATAACACTTGCCGCGAAGCAAATATCCAGGAGTTATGTGTAAATCACAGTGATGTGAGGGGACTCATGGTTGTTGCTTTTCTTTCTTTCATTTAAATGGACGATATCATTGATACTAGATCCTGGAAACACACTCATTTCCCATTGACCACATGGGCTGAAGCTCGGCCAGGGGCTGAGAATCTGGTCATTACAAAATGGCTGAGCTTCTTCTTCACTCTTGTCATTTTGGATTTTCCTCTGGGGCAATCAGCATTTCCCTGCTATGGAACTCGACCCCAAGGGCAGGTCATCATCTGTCCATGTCGAAGCATGCACACGCGTACAGTGAGCTCCTTTCCTGGAGCTTCTGTTATTCAAAAACAAAGACAAACCAGCAAATTCCTAGTGGCTTTTCCAAGTCCCCACCAAATTTAATTACTCTTTATGGGGTGTGAAGATGAGATTATGGGGGGAAAAATAAAGGGTATATATTAGATGTGACATGGCTCATTCACAGGATAATAAATGAAAACAGTAAAGTCTTCCTTTGGGGATGACTGTCAAAAGTACACAGATCTGGAAAGAATTTTAATGCCTCGAGATATGACAAAGAGGAAAGGAAGTCTTGGTCACTACACTGTAGCAGGCAGTGAGCTGACCCCCTATCTTGGCGCCTGCATTTATTTAATGTGTAGAGACGAGCAGCCATAAATGTGATAAATGGCTGTAGCAAGAGGCTGAAGAGAATTTTCAAGAGGAGAAAGGGGAAGTGACGGGATTCTATGGACCCTGACCCATTCTGCAAGCTCCCATTCCCTCCCAAACAGCAGTTTTGAAGTTGGAATAAAAACTTGCCAGAGGCTGGGCCCTGGGCCTGTGATCTAAGTGAAGACACCCCTTCCACAGAGCAGCAGAGACCTCAGCAAAGTCTTTGCCGAGGCATCCAAAGGCTTTTAGGATGAGCCCGAGCCCCATTTCTCCACTTCTCGCACCTTTTAATTTCTGAAAGAGCCACGGTTGAAAATCTTAATTAATTGTTCCATCCTGCTTCAGGATCATTATGCAATGTAATAAAGGCCGTGTAATTATGAAATTTTACAGCCATTACCAAGGCTGATGGCTCGTATTTCATCCTCAGCTGGACCCGATGGCTTTTAGGGACTCGGCTCCCCTTTGATGAACTACAGACAGATCTATTAGGCCCAAACAATATCCAGGCGAGGCAGCTATAATAGCTACCTACAGATGAAGCATTAGATAAAGATAAACTATAAATCTACACACACAAATGCGAGGATATCGCCCAGGGATGACAGAAGAGCAGAGAAAGGTGGTATTTCCCAGGAACATTCTCTTCCCTCTTGCTCTTACTCTCTCTCTCTCTTTCGCTCTCTCTCCCTCTCTCTCTCTCCCTCCCTCCCTCCCTCCCCCTCTCTTCTTTATCTCTCTCTCTCCTTTTCTTTCATCCCCTTCCTCTTTCTCTCTCTTTCTCCCTCTCTCCGCCCCTGGTCTCTCTCTTTTTCTTTCTCCCTCTCACTCTCCCTCTCTCTTCTTCTCTCTTCTCTTTCTCTCTCTTCTCTCTCTCCCAAGAACAGGTCAGATTTCACAAAAGACAGTGAACCCCAAGTGAATGCTTCATTTACTCTCTGTATCTTGAAATAAAATGAGAGAAGGCTGGGGTATGAGTGAGCTTGTAAGTCTTGAGTTTGGTGCATTATTTAAAGGGCAGGAATGACTCAGATATCCCAACATCTATTTCAGGGATGAGGGTGGGGAAGATGGGGATTTTTTCCTTTTGCACAGTGCACTCATACAACAATCTAAAATAAGTACCTTGAAACCAATCAGATTTTAGCTCATTTATCTGAGAGTAATCTTAAACCCCCTCCTAGCCAAAAAAAAACAAAACAACAACAACAACAACACACACACACAACCAAAAAGTAATCAGACACCCAGGTGGGAATAGCAGGGATAAGGAAAGTAAAATCCTAAGACTACAGAACTGAGATGTGTGTAGTTCAAAAGTATTTTGATTTGTGAATGTATTTTTCAAACATCACGGAATGAATAAGACCAAGATTTGCTTAAGGGATGTCCAACACATCCTGTTGTGTGAGTTTGGGAAACAGGTGGATTCCTAGAAATACCAATGAGCTAGGAAGGGCTTCTCTCACGAGCCTCAGTGTTCCACTCCAGAGAGAAAGCTGGCAGCACCCCACAGTGAAGAAGGCTGCGACCTCCCAGAGCTATTCTCTTCAGTCCTCAGGGGGTCATCCCATGCAGTGCCCCCTTTCAGGATCATAAGCAGACAGGCAGGCTACAGCAGGGCTTGTCCAGGTAAAAATGCCCACCTGAGAGTCCATCCAACTCAGCTACAGGCTGAAACAGGGAACCAGGCTAGGTAGGATGCACATGTGTCAGCTAAATGGGAGACTGAAGCTGAGGGTGAACTCACCCATGGCTGACAAGGGGGTCATGTGAAATGGGAGGTCAAAGGCGGTTCAGGTCCATGGCAGCTCTGTATAAAACAGCATGATGCAGTCCACAGTAAGCACCTCTGCAGCCTAGAGTAACGGGCATATTATCATCTTGGCTGCTCTCTTGCCCCATCACCTGCTAACCAGAAGTAGACTGGCTCAACGTGCTGCCCAACAGACAAGGTCGCTTGGTTGGACTGCTCGGCACATCCACACCAGGCCACTGGATCACACCACTGTGCCATGATATATACATCCGCAAACACCGCTCCACTATCGGTGCTCTGTCTGCGTTCTGGGCATGAAAGCAAGAGCCCCACACCTGCCTTTCCTTACCAAGAGAGGGTCTCTCTGCAAACTTCATCTCACACCTCCGTTTTTTTTTTTTTTTCAGAAATGGAGACCAGGGACTCTAATGCCCTTGGCCAACAGTGCCTGCCATTCAGCCCAGCCCATTCCTCTCCCTGTCCTTTGGAGGGTCCATCCTTCTCCAAGGAAGCCTTTCCTCTCTTCTCAGCCAACTTGCTCTGACTGCCTTCTCCACTGACCTTCAGCTCAGCCTGATTTTTTTTTTGTGTGTCTCCATGTTGCTCTCCCTCAGACTCTACTCCTTTGTGTCACTCCTTTCCTCACCACAGCCAGTGCCCTGCAGCTCCTATTGTTCTGTCTGTTTCCCCTTCTCCATTCTCCCTGACTCCATAACACGGTCCTCCCTGATGAAGGCTGTGCTCACGCGCTCTGCTGCCACCCATTCCACAGGACAAGGCTTCGCTCCCTGCAGGCACCAGCACTCGCCCAAATGTCAAAGCCCTTGCCTCCTCCACCCTGGATCCTACTGGACATTTAGATATCTAATTAGAAGCCAATTTCTATTGGATATTAGCCCATTCTGACCTCCACTCCCCCCTGGGAACACTGCCCTTCCCTCTTGGCCCTTCGCAATCATCTTCTTCCTGCACTTCCTTGCATGTACCGATCCCTCCACCCGGTCCTTCCAGCAGCTCTGCTTCAGCAGTCCTCTTCCCCATCCCTGCTCACTATTCTGTAAGGGTCACACGCTGCATTTTGAGCCCCTCTTCCCTCCCACTCCCTGAAGCATGGCCCCACCAAATGTCCCACTTGATACCTCTGAGTGTCTCCCACTAGATTTCTCCCCCACTTCTGGAACTTCCTGCAATGCATGCCTGAGATCAGCACCCAAAACTCATCAGGACAAACAGAACTCTGGAGCAACCACAGACTTCGGCAATTCTCTGTGGTCCTCCTAAGCGGTCCTCGCAGATCTGGGGACCACAGTGGTGATTCTCAGTCAACTGGGTCACTGGGTCATTGGGTCAGTGCAAAGATCCATGTGTGCTGCTCAGACCCAGCAGTGGCCACCCCAGCAGTGTTCAGGGGCATCCAGAGCTGAGCCAGAGGTGTGCCAGGGGGTGCCAGAAATCTATCCCATGTTGGGTGCATGCGTGAGGCATGTGTCCTAACCATTAGACAATCTCCCAGCTGTGTTGTTTTTTTTTTAACTGAAATATATGTGTGTTGCGGGGCGCGGGGTGGGGGTGGAGGGGCGCGAGGGTGTATAACTATAGTAGTTCAGAACTTACAGGGAATCAAAGATCTACATGGTCTAATACCAAATCTGCAAAATCTGCAGAATAAAAAAAATCATGAACAAAGAAAGATTGAGAAAAAGGGAGAAAGAAAAAAAGAAAGGAAAAGAAAAATGGAAAGACATTATGTCACTCAGTGGCCGAGGGCACACACTGCACCTGCACATGTGAGGTACTGGATGTGAGCCCAAGAACCAAATATCGTTTAATGATAGATCAAAGAATAAACATGGGGAGAGGTACTGGTTACAACTTGGGTGATGGCTGAGAGTCTGTAAGAAGAGCCGAGGGCAAAGCAGCTTGTAAGCATCCAGGAATATAACACCCACTGATGCCGAACCCTGCTTTCTGCTATGAAGGCTGGACTGAGAACAAGCAGAGACCTGTCACTTCTGCTGCACAGCTATAGGTGACACAGGCAGCTGTTACCTGCTACCCAGTTAGAGGTGACTCAGGCAGTTGAGAGTCCTTCAGAGCACACACTGTAAACCCAAGAAGACTTAGAGACCGAGGGGAGGAAAGCAGCAACTGCATCTCTCAGGCCCTAAAGAACCTGCTAAAACCTCTTCACAGACCACTTTACCCATCACCTTGTTTCCCAGATCAATACCAAGCTGCTGCCCCACATTCTTTTTGTTTGTTTTTTGGGGGCCATATCCAGCAATGCTCAGGACTTTCTCCTGGCTCTGTGCTCAGGGTCACTCCTGGTGTGCTCAGAGGACCATATGGGGTGCCATGCATTGAGCTTGACTTGGCCACTCGCAACACAGGCACCCTATAGCTGTAGTATCACTGTACCCCCTTCTCCATTTGGGGGGAATTCATTCTGTACCAGGTCAGACCTCTGGTTTACAGCAAGTCGACTTCATGGCAGGTTGCTGGGAAAGCTAAAAGCCATGGTATGACAAGATCATGGGTGATTATCGAATAAGTCTGAAAGTGCTCATCTGATAGTCATGAAATAGGCTGCAAGCCTGGGAAATGATTTCAAAAATGACCTCATTCAAAATCTTGGTTTCCAAGTTTCTTATGAACACCATGAAAACAGTAGGCACAGCCAAGCTGGCATTGAAAGCAGCACTGTGGAGATACAGATGTTCACTCTCCTTTAGCTTCTCTAGGACAGAGAATAACTGAACACATGAGAAACAACAGAGAAGTAAAGCGAAGTTCAAAGCCAACCTCATCCCAAAGGGACTTGCTTTCATTGTGGACTTCTTACGCAGGTACGCTTTTTAAACAGAATAATACCACTGTGGTGCTTAATTAGGATTTTCTCTACTTAGTTGAATAGTTGAATTATTTCTTTTTTTTATCATCAAAGAATTTTCTGTATATTGAAACCGCTGCTAGTTTTTCCAGAGGTCTCAGTATAACCTAGATGATGACATTCTCTAATGTGGTGAGGGGCCAGCAGTCTCTTCTTTGAGTCGGGCAGCGCTAATAAGAAAGCTAAGCTTCATGTGTCCTAGGTTTCCTTCCAAGTTTTATTAATTAGGTGGAGAGCCTTCCCCCCCCGCAGAACGGCACAAGGTATTTATGAATACTTCAGACCCCAACTAGAACAAATGTACAGCAAAGGAGGTAATTATGAACTCCACCGATTCTTTTATCAACTTGGCAGGAAAAACCCAAAAGATGCCTTCTGATTATGATCTTTTTCATGATATTTTAATTGTACTTCTTAACCTGCTAAATTAAAAACTACAGGGCAATCTTGCTTAGATCACAAAGAAGATTATATCAATTTGCAACAAAATGTACAAATGCCTATCTGCTTTAATTACACCAAGAATTTAACAGGCAAATTCAATAGGATCACAGGATAGAGAGAAATGTTATCTCTTAGCTAATGGCATTATCATCTTGTGTATATTGTTACACATTACAGAGTATGAACTTCTGTTTAATAACAAGTTTAGGAAATAATGATATTTAAGTAGGAGGGGTTCGTTGGGATATTTGAGTTTGGCGGCTGACTCTGTGATCCGTCTTTGGTTAGACCATGAGCAAAACCTAAACGGATTTTATTTTTCTTGTCCCCATAAATAAAAGCCAGAATTCAAATTCTTACTGATTTGTTTTCACAGTCATTTTATTTTAAGTCAGTCATCACTTTAAAGTGAAAATTATGCCAAAATTTCTCTCAGCCTTTTCCAGAGTCCATTTCTCTTTACCCTCATGACCCTCACCCCAGTGCTTCCTGCGGTCACATACAGCAGGTCCTGAGACCCTCAATAACCCACAGTTTGAAGTGTTTTTTCTTTCTGCCCACAGCTTGAAGCCTAATGTGGGTCAACTTTCCAGCAGTAAATTGACCTAAAATGTTCTCTTGGCTGAGTTTTCAGAAACTGGATATTCTACCTTCTGCAGGTGGGCTGGGCAGGGGGCAGAGAGCTGTAATTAACTGAACACTAGCCCTAGTGGATCACCCACATGTTCTCTGTTCCTAGCAAAGGCAACCCCGCTGCATTTTTTGGAGGGGGTGGTCGGGGGTCATACCAAGCAGTGTTCAGGGCTTCTCCTGGCTCAGTGCTTAGGGATCACTCCTGGTGGTGCTCTTTGGACACTATGTAGAGTCAAAGATGGAACTGCGGTTGGCCACCTGTGAGACAAGCACCTGGACCCTGTCCTATCTCTGCTGCACGCAAAGGCTGATAATCTTCCACTTCATCACTTCAACAAGTGTTGGATATCAACTCTAAATGCTTTAGGTTTATTCAGTGAATTGTCTCCTTTCCTCCTCCTAGAGGAATTTATATTACCCTTGCTAGCATCCCTAATTTAGTTAAAGTTTATTTGTAATCTTTCCCTTGTATTTTACCTCACATTGTCACAGTCCCCCATGTTAATCTCGATCACTTGTAAAACAAAACTTTCTGGTAATTCTGAACTCATATTGATACTGCTTTGTATTTGAAGTGCTGTATATTTGTACTTGCTTTTCTGTTTCCCCTATAGCCTTTTTATACGTTACCATAGAGCAATGTTCTTTGCTTAAACACAGAAAGACCATTAATGCTGTGTCCCTAATATTTGGGAGTTGATTGACTCTGAAATATATCTGCCCTTGGGCATAATTACTTTATCATAACTACTTGACTCAGGCTTCAGTTTCTGTAGTTCCTGACACCGCAAAGGGGAGGTCCCGCCGTGGGACTGGGATGGACCTGGGGCGAGTGGCAAAACTACCCATCAGTGAAATGGGACATTCTAGAAAGCATAAATGCTGCATAAATGCATGGTTTTCATGAAAACTGTTACAACTTTAGAGACAAGATCCCCCTGGGGAAGGACTAGCTGAACTGGCCTGAGGACCTTGTCTGGGATTTACGGTAAAAGCCTTGCTTGCACTCAGAGCCCAGACAACCAAGTGTTTAAAGCCTTGTTTGCTCTCAGCCCAGAGAACTAAGTGTTGGGATCTTTGTCTCTTGCTGTGTTTATTCAAACAACTGCAATTATCAATAACTTAATACAATTAGAGGGAAAATAAAAGTAATGCAGTTGTCTCTGGGAGACTGAGTGTCTCCTTGAGTTGATCTCCCTAAAAGAATTTCCTCTGCCAAATGTTTATCTATGTAAATGACCATCACACCTGTGCTTAAATCACCCCCCCCCTTCAGATGTTCTATAAGTATGCTAGCAACCCTGCATTAAATGGGCCATTTTCTCCATCTGACTGTGGTCCCCAGCCTCATTTCCCGTCTCTCTGTGTCTCTGTTGGGGGGATCTGGGGAGGTGGGGAGGTGGGGAGGCGGCTCAGGGCTACCAAACGCACACAGGTGTCCAGCAGCCGCAGCAGCAGCCACCCGAGGATCATCATCTTTTTATGTGTGTGTGATTACACAAACAAGAAACAGGCAGCCTGCATAACTACAAAATATGTGGCTTTAGGATTTCTCATGAAAAAGGAAATCCTTAAAAATCACTGAGCGCTCTTAAATAGGAAATCATCAGAGAATGCCATTCCATGTTATTCCCTGGAGCTCCCACTAGCCACCCAGGGTGCAAGAGTGAGACATGGAATCCGTGTGGAAAGCCATACTCTCATAATGTCAAGACAGCTCCCCTTTCTCCATCCTGAGCTGAGAAACACTGCAGACTTATTCTATGCTGTATCTCGAACTGTACACAAAATCTGCTTTTATAAACTTTTATATTTTTGTTTGAAAAAATAATTAAGTATGACGGCTTGAAAAAATGCATCTATTTTTTTAAGAGCCAATGATCTTATAGGATTGAATGTTTTCTAGCCGTCTACTCATTTGCTAATGTAGTTTTAGGTCCACATTTTTATATGGTTCATAGAGCCTTGCATGTTCCATGTTTGAAAAATCCAATTTTGATTTAAACTGGTCTGAATTTCATGTTCATGTCCACTCTAATTATTCTCAGCCAAAACCACTACCAAATCTGCTCTCCTCACCTCACTAGAATGCATTTGGAAATATCTGCAGGTGTTTCTTGAAATGAAAACTTCAGAAGGAGAATCAAAGGTTGTAGAAAGTCCTACAAAAATATTCTCCTATTCAAAATGAGAATAGCTCACCACTGAAAAGTATGTGAGTAATTTACACTGAACATCTACAGCCATTGGCTACCTGGAGCCCACTGCCACAAACACAGGGGACCTTCTTCATATCTTCGACAAAATCTTGTGTGCACTGAAATTCCCCGTGACATTGTAATATCTGCCCCAAACCCATAGAATTCCATGCTTGCCTGGCTAGAAACACCATTTCCAAATCTGCTTTCTGGAATATTATTTTACCTATAATCTTTTGAAGTTGCCTGATTCCTATAAAACATCTTAGGGAAAAAGCTGATTTTTCTGTTCAAGATTCCAGAACTCAGCTGTAAAGCTAAAAAGCCATCTCAGACCCCAAAGTAGGAAGACAATATCAGCACCATGAGTTTGTAACATAAGAAGATTCAGAAAGGGTCTAATTTTGTCTTAATTAAATACTATTTACTAGGGGCTCTAAAGATAGTAGAGAAGATGAGGTGCTTGCCTTGCAAGTGGCTGACCTAGTTCAATCCCTAGCACTCCACATGGTTCCCTAAGACTGCTAGGAGTGATGCCTGACTGCAGAGCTAAGAGTAAGCCTTAATCACAAATAGATATGCTCTACTACTCTCCCAAAAAAAGCAACAGAACAAAATAAATATCATTTTTAGTTGATGGCTCTTGGAAGCTAACTATTAAAATTTGAATTGCATTTCAACATGTTATTATTTCATTCATTTCCATTGATTCATTATCAAAACTATAATTACGTTTGCAGTATTTTCTCTTAAGACTACGGAATAAAAATACAGAGCTCACTATCAATTGGGCAATGTTTTAACAACACTACACTTTGCAGGATTCTACATATTCTTGTGACAAGTAAAATCCTTCCATATCCTTTTAAGAGCTAGACATTTGAAAAAGATAAAATGACCAGAATGCTATATTTTTGTGTGTTTATACTGTTAAAGAATAGAACATTGTTTCAAGTATCACAATGAAAAAAAATTTGATTGTTTGAATCTACATAAGTACCAATCATTTGTACAATATTATTCAGGACATAACTATAATAATCTGTGTGAATTTGGAGAAGTACCACTGGGTGTTGAATACTTCTCTGAACAGAGTAAGAGGCTGAAATATTGCAGTCCTGGAGGCATGCTGCAGCATCTAACATCAGTGAGCTCGAATAGATTTGGACACTTCTTGCAATCAGAACATCACCACGGACATGGAAATGGTCACCATGATGTTTGCTTCCTAAATCACAATAGTAATTGAGAACTAAAAAGGAGAGAAACATCTCACCTAAAGACATTTCACTATAGGGAACTAAACCCACTTCCTAAAGCAGTTAGTGTTTTGGGTAGGTTTCTTTACACGGACATCTTTGGGCACTCTTATACACAGTTATATACTCCATTGTCCCAGTGACTCAGAACCAGCCAACACGCACCATCAAAGAGCCACACTGCTCCAAGCTGTGCTGAGGGGTAACTGAGGGACTCTGATCCTGACACTCACCTCACTGCCGCCACATTCTGCTTCTTAAGAGTTACTTTGTGCACTAAAGTGCTGTGTGATTTTTGGTGTGGACTTCACTTCTAGAGTCTGTGGAATTTCCTTTGCCATCAATCTCTCCTCCTATTTGTTGGTAGAGGAGAAGACTGAAGTTCTTTAGAATGCTTCATAGGGAGGGTTGCAAACCTCTGAGTGGGAGCCCGGGGGGTCCCTTCACAACTCCCCAGAAAATTGCTCTCAACTACACTCTCAGGAGTTGGACTGGCCAGCATGAGATTTTATATCCCCAGACTGAGAGAAATTGAGTTGAAAACTGGTGACATGAAATTTCCTTAGGTGAAAATTTCTCTGTCAAACTATGGTTATCATGGCTTATTGCTACTTATGCTCCTGAATGATTAACAAAATAAAATATAAATTAGGACATGGTAGTAAAAGCTGAACTATATACTTTCATATATTTGTAACTGCCTCAAAATTGATGTATTACAAGCCATAGGCCTACCCATAGAGCTTTATATTCACTTAATTAGTTTATCACGCTGGTGACATAGCCATGTCAAATTGACAACTCTAAGAATGTCCAGATTAATACTTAGATCTTTAGAACTAGTTGGAGGTTGTTTGTATAAGATATTTCTCAGTCAAAAATTCAAAGGCCTTTAAATACACATAGTATTTACTTGAGTACTTAGAATACTTACCATTTAATATTCATAAATCTTTATAACATTATTTATATCCAAATTACTGAAGAAATGTTTCTGTTTGGTGAATAAATACATACTTACATATCTGACATAATGCTTCCTTTCTGTAGACCCAACTCCTTTCTCAATACTAGATGTGAATACATAATTTAACCATGTAATAAATTTGCCTCTGACATTTCAAAAAAGCACTTAATACCCACGTGCTGCAATCCCTTTTCAGTGTTCACTAACCTTTCTGTTTCATTTTTAAATTACAAAGATGAAACTTACAACTTGGCCACCAAGTGCTGATGTGAATGGACGTTAGCTGCCCAATAAATATTTATTGATCATGTTGACTAAGAAGTTTCTTGTGAAGTAAGACCTTCTCTTTGGAAATAAAGCTACCATATTTATTTATGTGTTCATATATAAGATTCAAAAAGCTGAATCTTAAACTTAAAAACCGCATGAGTTTAATGATTTATGTCAGATTTACGACCACTAACATTAATCCAAATAATTAAGTAGAGAAACAAGGGCAGGGCT
This sequence comes from Sorex araneus, assembly GCF_027595985.1. Classification (NCBI taxonomy): domain Eukaryota; kingdom Metazoa; phylum Chordata; class Mammalia; order Eulipotyphla; family Soricidae; genus Sorex; species Sorex araneus. The sequence goes on from NC_073308.1 coordinate 16,813,256, forward strand.
GCTCTGTGGGACACTATTTACCACTATCCCTGGCCTTTTCTGCCACTCAATGTTTCCAGACTTGGACAACTGTTTGTGGTAATGTACAAGGACCCCTGAATGGCAACTACTGGTGAGGACTGAGGTAAAACAACTTTCATTCTTAAACAATTTCCTAGTTGTGAAGAATGATGGTATCCCAAATAATTTTTTTTAGGTTCGCAGAATTTTGTAAACCTAAACATCCTTGCATAGACCGAAATAAATATCTTTACCAGATAAACTTTTCTTTGGCAAAACTGGCCAGCTTCCTGGGGTGCTGAGGGGCCACTCAGCACTTCCTGCCCTAGAGCTGCCATCTTGAAATGCTGAATTTGTTAACAACAGGTTCTGCTTGCTCATCTTGCATGGAACCCCACCACTGATAGTGCCAGTCCTGCAATAACTAACAGGCTGGCATAACAGGAAAGTTCCAAGAAGCTTTTGTGATCCTGTGGTGTTGAACAAAAAATCATGGGAACTTACTAGTACTCTAAACCAGTGGTTTGGGTTAGTGTAGCTTATAAAGTGATGGTTTGGAAACCAATAGGTATGAATTTAAAGCTCATCTCTACCACTTGTCCTTGCTTATAGAATTTAGGTAAGTTGTCTGACTTCTATACATTTAATTTCTCCATCATAACATGGTATCAGAGACAATCTTCAATGACAAAGTTGCTTGTGAGAATAGTTGAAAAAATAATCCATAAAACAACTATAAGAACCTAAGAATTGAGAAGAGCTCCATGAAGATATTGCTGTGCACAAAAACCAATTGTGATCAGGATAAGAAGTTGAAATTCAACCTCAGGTATTTCATCATAAAGTTTCTGAAAGCAGAGTTCAGAGTTCCCAATGTCAGCCCAAAGAATTGAACCCTCCTTGGATTTTCCAATTTCCCCAATCACTATTAACAAGATGCCTCTGACCTATATTTCAAATCCAGTATCCAGCACTTCTAAGCTGACTCTGAATTTATACCCTCCCCCCTCATCCAGGGGCATGCCCCCAAATGGGGCTGCTTCTGTTCCACAGCTGACACCACCCATGTAGATGGTGCAAGCGTGTGTTAATACATTTCATACATTAGAGATGTAAATTTTATTCTTCGAGCTGGAAGCCAGGTGATTAATTCTCATAGCAGAATGATCAATCGGTGCAGATGCTCCACCTGTATTAATGTTTGTTTTTGTACGCATTAGTCTCAGAGCACGCCAATAACACAGGTGGCTGACACGGAGCGGCGCAACATTGCTTTTCGCAGGCAAACATTGAGATCGGTAGTTAGGTTGCACGTAGCACTGCCAATTTTTTCAATTAGACCCATTATTGATTTGATGAAAAAGCAAATTAAACATACCATGGTGGTATGTAAATCGGTTAGAGAGAGCATAAGGTTCTGGTACAAAGCTTCAAAAGCATGAGCTGAAAAGCTCTCATCAGCTGTAACACTCAGGGGTGCCTGGCAGTTCCTGTTACGAATGGGGTTCCTCGAGCGACAGGGGCTGGCTGTCAAAAGAATCACCTGAAAAGGCCAGAGCCACCGAGGAGAATTCACAACAGTTGTGCAGAAAAGAAAGAAATACAGGGAATCTTCTCACTTTGGCTTAGACAGAGAAGCAGTCACAACTTAAAGTGCTGATAGAGTGATGGTGCCTGTGTCCCTGTCGTGTCTGGTGTGGAGAGTAGACAAACTTGGCTATGTAGAAGCACCGTATGTGATGCTAACCCATGCCTTCCCACAAGCTACTGCATGGTTTCACTGCTGGAACCAGAAGCCTCCCAGCCTGTCTACAACCAGAGTTGATTCCAATTTCTAGAAAAATGTCTTAAAACTTGAGGCACACTCTGCATTCTTCAAATCACCATGGCCTTCAGTCCCACTAACAATTGAGGTGAGGTTTTGAAAATGCCCTGTCTAACCCACCATGCTGGTTTCATGAATGAAAGGTAGCCCATGGGGAAATGGAATTTTCCCCTGATGGATTTTTCCCCTATAATTTATCTTCACTGTATTTCCTTTTAGTTTTTTGGTTTTCATGGGCCATAACCAGTGGTGTTGAGGGCTTACTCCTGACTCTGTGCTGACAGATAACTCCTGGGAGGGGATGGGGATGGTTCCACAGACCCTACTTGATTCTGGGAATTGAACTTGAATAGGCCACATGCAAGGCAAGTGCCTTACCCATTTCCTATATCTCTGCCCCCTTTTAGCTGGATTTCTACACAGACCCCATCTCTGACTCCCTAGATAGTATTTCTACTGTGGTATCTACACCCTGTAGGTGTCTGGCCTTATCTCCAGAACTTAACTTTGTAATCACTTCTTTCCTTGCATTTATGCCCCACAGACTCTCAGTTTTATAACACTGAGATCCCACTCACCCAGTTCCCTTGTATCCCTCTGCCCAGCAGAGTGAGAAACACAAAGGCGCTTTCCCCTGCTGCACTTAAAACAAGCCATTCATGTAACCAAGCATTTAATTTTTATCAACTCTAAGTAAGAGATTTCATTAAGTAATCTCAAGAGTCAGCTTCTTTCAGTAAAAATAAGGCAACCTCGTTGGTGCAATGGAAACTTGAGTTCTAAATTTTAGCGTGAGAGAATCTGACAAGCTGGGATAAGTCAATGACGATTGGGAAGTGTCACCAAAATAAGTTTCAGGCGTGTCAAGGTCATATGAATATGTTTTTCACATCCTTCTTAGCACCTTCCACTGGAAACAACATTTGCAGAGGAAAATGGCAAGAAGCACAAGTTATCTGAGAATTGAGAGGATAATAAAATGAAAGACAGAACCACTAAAATAAATGTATACTTTGAAAGAACATTTTGTATCAAAACTCAGAAAAAAATTGAAATGGGCAAGAGGAAAATACTGGGAGAGGCTGGGAGCAGAGTGATACTGATCACAGGGAGAACCTCAGACAGAGATGGGGGATTGCAGAGGGTGTCCCTTTGTGAGAAGACAATTTCTGCAAATGAATGAATGAACAAATGGGCAACTGTCACAGTTCATTAGCTGATGCTGAGTGGCCAAGCAAGCATTAGAGAAAAGACATTCAGATCAGACAATCCATCCAAACAGCTCCACTGATTAGCCTTTGGATGATAACATGGTACAGCTCTCAACATTGACTCTCGAGTCCCAAATAAACACACTCTTTCTTTCAAACACATACCAGGCCACTGTCCTCATGCTAATTTCCACACAGAAGAACTCCACAAAACACAGAACACTTGACCAAAATAGAGAAGCTAGGAAGAACAAAAAACTTACCAAAACATGAATATCTGTGTTTGCTTTCTTCCCCGCTGCCTGACTCTTGTGGACAATAAGATGGGGCTTAAGTAACTCATGAGCAGAGTTTTGCAGTGCCGTTTCCTTCCTTATTTTTTAAGGGTGAGTTTGCTTTAGTTTTCATTGAAAGTTGGGCAGATACAAGTTGGCCCTGCCAGCCATCTCTAACAGAACCATATGCTTCCCATCCCGTTGCCTTCGGACCCCAACAGTGTGTGGAAGTCAGATGGAATCTTTCCATCAAAGTTTCCTTTTCCATTGGAGGGATGTTGTGTGAAGTTGAAAAAAAGCCATGTCCATTGGAAGCTCGTCTGTGAACTTTGCATGAACCGCTAGGAATAATGTACTGTGATGACAGGCCAGTTATACCTTCCACTAAATTTGCTGTCTGGAATGAACTGAAATAGTGTTTGGTTTGTGTAATTACGTCCATCTATCTTTATATTCCAGCGGCATATCGCAAATTGAAAATACTAAAAATTGACTGTTGGTTCTGATATTTAATGATTGCCAAAGACAAGACGATGATTTATTGGTTACTTACCGATGTGGCACATTTGCATCTTATTAGACGGAGATTACTATTCCTTAAAATGCGGACGAGGCCTGATCATGTCTGATGGATTGATTTGATTTGCAAATGTAATCAAACTAATAAGAGGGAAAAAATGAGCAATAATGCCTTGTTTTTCAACTGGCAATCACTCCCCTGCCAACAAGGCTGATATCCCTGACTAAGCAGCCTTTAACCAGTCTTCCTGTCTTCTCAAATAAACAAAGGGATGCTAAGAGCTTGATAAGAGGATAACAAGGCAGGTCTGCGTTCAGCATGGAGCCCCGCACCTCTGAACTGGGCAGGGGAGAAGAGAAGCAACCACAGGGCATGCACCTGACCTCAACAACCTCCAGAGAAGCAATCAACCTCAGAGCCCTGCCTGAAGCCAAAGAAAAAGGAGCTCTCTTCCACCCTGGAAAATGCTTACAGCACTTGCAGGCCTCTGCTCACTGGGGATTGCATTTCTCAGACTCTTTAACCATTTGACATCCAAGGGGATTCAAGGCACTGTTCACACAAGGCTCTAGGAAAACCATTCCAGGTACATGCTGGTCCTTTTATCCAGAGAATATTTCATTGAAAGAGATCACAGGGAGGGAGGAATCTACCTCGGAGAATATACTTCAGTGGAATGGAAGGCCAAAGGCATGATTTGGCTGACAAAGACAGGGCAAAGCTTGCTTTATCAAGGGCAAGAGTTTAGATGGGGGCTCATGCTTTGCATGTATGAAGCCCTCATACACAAACACACACACAGACACACACAAACGCACACACACACACACATCTTTTGGGGTAAGAGAGATAAGACAACAGGTAAGGTGCTTATCTTGTGCACAGTTGACATGTATTCTGATCCCTAACACCCAATATGATCACTTGAGCCCTGTTAGGAGTGATCCCTGAGCACAGAGCCAGGAATGTTCCCAGAGCACCAATGGCGGGGGGGGGGGGGGTACAAAACAACACACATAAAAAGTTATTTCTTCAAGAATCTTGAACATGTGTGTCAGAAAAATGAAAATGAGGGTCTTGAATGCATTGCAAAGCACTGTTCTTAAAATGAGCATTGGAAAGAGCGCATATCAGTGCCTTAGAATCCAATAGCATTCTAGAGACTAGTCCCTGCCCAATGGCAAGTGAGTGGAAGACTGGTGAGCAGGAGCGTAGACTGGGTTCTTATTCAGTGTGTGAGCGAGCAGGTACTGACTTGATGACAAAAATATACCACACATGCTATTTTGGTCAGGAAATTGACTACTACAAAGTGTTCTGAATAGTGTCAAACTAAGCACATAGGACTTTTTATCAATATTTAGATTTTCCAAACATTCTTGTTGCTGATGTTTTAAGGATAAATGCATCCCTCTCAGCCCATATAATATTTATTCAGCCCACACCAACATAGCCTAGTTAGATTCAAATTAAGTAATAAATAATTCTATTTAGACTATGTCAAATGCCTGGAAGGTCTGAAAGTTCCATGACCCATACAGAGATGTTAAACTCTAAAACTCTCACTCTGTGTGATGGGTCAAATTACACGGCATAAATACGAAAGCAAAAACACATGGATTACAATCAAACATTATATACTCATCTGCCAGAGACACTGTTTAAAACTTGCATCACTGTAGACATTACAGCAGGTATGTCCAAAGATGCTCTGTAAATGAGGTGTACTTCTTCCATTCACGCTTTTGATCTTTAGTTCACCTGGACTCTCAACTCTGCATTAATAAATCCCCACGGAAAAACTCAGCCACTTCGGGGCATTAGCCAATTTCCCAAGCTCAGGTCTTAGTCACAAATACCTCCTCATGAAGTGAAAGAAACAAGAGGATTCTGAGTCTTTGGTCCGTCAGAAAGAACCATGAGTGACATAGCTGTATATTATGGCCAGGTGACATTATAAAAAACTAATGAAAGGATGAGTTTTGCTCCTAGTTGTTAGCATATAGTGCTAAAAGTATACCAAAATAAGCTTTCAATAAAATTTCTTGGTGGGGGGGAGCAATAACAAGACACTTTCCTTCCTCACAGTCAACCTGGGTTCAATACCTGGCACCCTACATGGTCCTCCATGCACCTAGAGTCCCAAAATACTCACTGCCAGTTTATCTCCAAGAACCATATTGTCCATGTACCAGACAAATAGTACAGAAGAGAAGGAGCTTGCTTTGCACTCAGCCAACCTGGGTTTGATCCCCTACACCTCATATGGTTCCTCAATAATCCCTGAGCACAGAGACAGGGGGGTAAGACCTGGATACCACTGGGTGTGGCCCCCCAAAAAACCAACAAAATATGCATAATATATAATAGCATAATAAGGTGCAATCTGAATAAAAAATAATAAGACAATAACCTGATAATAGTTAATACTACGCATAACGATGCTTACTCTTTGGGTAGGGGAGATAGTACAATAGGTAAGGTACTCGGTTTCCTTGCCACTGACCTGAGTTCTATCTCTGGCACCATAGATGGTCCCCAAGCCCCACCAGGAACCCTTACTTTATTGCAGAGCAAGGAATAAGCCCTGAACACAGCTGGGTAGAGCCCCAAAACAGAAACAAAGAAACTATTTCTTTTCTGAAGAGCTATTAACGATAGCAATAAATATCAATGGTGCCAACTTAGGTGTTAAAAGCCATGACTTCTACTTATTTATTTGTCTGATTCCTTACTTAGTTTTCAAAAGCCCCAAGTTTCAGTCCTCACTCTGTTCCACCTAGCTTAGTTCAATCTTTCAACTTTTCTAGTCTTAAGTGTTTTATCCACAGTGAAAGTGCAAGTCAAGATTTGAACAGTTATTGATTGCATACATTATCCACCGAAGACTGGATCAGGTACCTCACATACACTGAATTGTCTAGTGAACTCATCTTACTCAGCAACAAAGGTATTTACAGGCACACAGCTTTACTGAATGGCAGCTTGGTCTCTACCTCCAGAGAAGAGTGTGTTCCTAATGTGCCTAAGAGTGTGTCTCCAATGTCATCCTGGCTCTCTCATCCTGAAGCTAAGTTTGGAGGAGACAGACAGACAGACAGACAGACAGAAACCTTTCCTCTCTCTCATCTCTCTCCATTCTCCCTTCATTTGGGGGCAACTACTGGCAGTGCTCAGGGACTATTCCTGGCTCTGTGCTCTGGAATGACTCCTAGTAGCGTTCAGGGACCATATGCGGTGCCAAAGGTCAAGCCTGGGTGGGCCACATGTAAGGCAAATGTCTCCCCTCCTTTACTTTCTGGCCCTAACAAAATCTCACTTTGATAGCATGCCTCATAATTAAAGAGATCATAGCAGAGCATTTCTTCCTGGTGTCTTTCTGAATGAACAAGCCTATCTTTCCAACTTTGGGTAAATCTATCAAAAGCCACTTTAGTGCAGAATAAAAGCATTTGCTGAAATAAATCTGGACTGCCCCAACGGATTCCATATTTATTGGAGCAACACACAGAGGTGGCAGCATCTCAGGATTGGAATTCTCTTCTGGGAGTAGACTTGGTAAGCACTGCCCCTGGGCTCTGCCCTGATGCAGAAAATCCAGTGCAGAAGGACAGCTGGCCCCTGCCGGGTTTCTCTAAAGAGCTGAGGAGTCAGGAGAAGTAAACGCTCTCCCTCCACAAGCCCCCATCTGCTCCTCCTCCCTCCCACTCTCTCTCTCTCTGTAGCTCAGGCCACGGAGAGCCTGGCAGACAACGTGCTGACTGTGAGGCCTGGCCCTCAAGGTAATTAATCCTTTCCTAATATAGGTTAAGCAGGTGTGAAGCCTCCTCCATCCTGAGAGGAAGGAGCTGTTCTGCAGAGACACCCCTGGAATGATGGGCTCTAATTGGGCTCCCATGACTCCCTGAAATCCATCAGTTGTGCTGCTGACCGGGACACCCCACCAGTCACTGGTTTAACCTGCAGCCAGGTAAAGAGCTGACGGTTTCCCCCTGACCGTCCGACCTTAACCATTGGCTTTGCAGATGAACACCCACGAGGGTCACAAGCATTCCCTCACAGGAAGCAATGGGATGTGCTAACTGGATGCCGGTTAAGGTGTGAGAGTCAGTGAGCTAAACTGATTTTAATTTAACTTTATCCTTCTCCCTTTAATCATTGACAACACACTGGACTTGTAACTCATTGAATATTGTACTGCGACCATAAAAGATCAAGACAAAACAAAACGAACCACCCTGACAGTCCCTGTCTATGAAGTCTGAATCCTTTGTTGTAGTACATCGACTCTTGCTGAGGGGGTAGGAGAAACCCAGTAAAAAATAAATAACTAAAACTAATTTTTAAAAAAATATTTAAAACCAATTAAAAGTTTCTGCTTCAAAAAATCATCAGAATATATATATGTATATATACATCTATATACTTTAGGAGGGAAAAAGAAATTTTATTCTTAAGAGAAATATGAAGCTGTTTATATTCTGCTTATTGTACACATTAACTTCTTGGAAAGTTTGGTCAATTAAAGTAATTTAGTTAAATGGGTTTCTCTAATTGGATTCTTGTAATTAAGAGTCATTTACAAGGTTGAAAGAGGATGGAATTGGAGAGGAAGCAACATGTGTTAGGGAAATCCTGTGTTTATGGGGACATCTAGCACCATGTTAAGATTTTTATCCGATCTGCAAAATTCAATGGCATGGTGCTTGGGTCACCTTGAATTCCAGCTTCCCCGTTTGATTTGTTGAAAATACAAATATAGAGCCAGAGACAGTATAGGGCACTTGCCTTGCATGAGCTGACCCTGATTTGATTCTGCATATATACTTTCAGGAAATTAATGATCACAAATCTAGCTGTAAGCCCTGAGTGTAAACTACCAGGTGTGGCTCAAAGACGGAAGGAAGGAAGGAAGGAAGGAAGGAAGGAAGGAAGGAAGGAAGGAAGGAAGGAAGGAAGGAAGGAAGGAAGGAAGGAAGGAAGGAAGGGAGGGAGGGAGGGAGGGAGGGAAGGAGGGAGGGAGGGAAGGTACAAGGAAAGGAGGGAGAGAGGGAGGGAAGGTAGAAGGAAAGGAGGGAAGGAGGGAGGGAAGGAGTGGGAGGGAGAGAGAGGAAGGGAGGGAAGGAGTGGGAGGGAGAGAGGGAGGACCATACAGCTAATTGTGTATGTGGGGATTTTCTTGAGTCTTGTGGACTCCAACTTTGGTTAGGAAGGAAAATTTCTTAACAGAAAAGAGGCCAATGAGCAGCAATTCCAGTTGCTGCTGTCCCCTTTCTTCCCTTCTTCTTTCCGCTGGGAGAAGCAAGTAATTCTCTATTCAACCTAAGATTAGAATGTTCCCTGAGATGCTCTTACTATGAATAACCCCCAACCCAGTGCTCGCAGAGAGCTCTGCTCCACTCCCACCTCTGCGCTGCACGGAAGCTAACCCATCTGTTACATATCAAAACCACATTTGTATCTTGAGTCAGATAGCTGCTTATCCATGGAATCCTGGTCAGACAGGGGAGAAGACTTGTTAAATCACAGAAATTTGTGTTACAATGAATGTCTTGGGGAAGAAGACACATGCACAAGCACAGTTAGAAGATGCACACAAGCATGGCTGTACTGAGATTTGTGATCGAAAACTATTTCAAACTATCCTGAGAGATGAAAAATCCTCATTCTCTCTCTTTTACACACACAGACACACACACACACACACACACACACACATACACACACATTCCTAAGTACGAGCACATTCAACTAAACCATTCTTTCCCTTGCAGGATGACTTTAATACTTGTACAGAGTAATTAGCTTACTTCCTCACTTTCATAAATTAGTTTTGATATGTACAACACTGAATAGTGCAGCTATTATCTACAAAATATAATGTAGTATCAACAGAAACTGAGTTCAGTGAGTAATATTTGCAGCCTCCTTTAAAAGAGAAATTCAACAGCTGAATTTTTTTTTTTTAAGAAATTATCTGTGTGTTTAAAAAGCGCTTTCAAAGGATTCGATTCTACAGCAACTGCTCCTCTGATGCCTGAAGTGTGCGGCTGCCACACAATTTATATCTCTTTCCTTTGCTCTTTGTTTTTCAGCCATTTTCCCTGAATGTCAAAGTCAATTTAGTGCATTTCACTTTGCTGAATAAATCAGAGGCGAAATCCTTGCTAAAAGTGAAAATTTGATTTGCTAAAAGGAGCTTAGGGCAACTATTAATCAATATATCCAGAGTGTCAAAGCCGAGGCCAGGGTAGACATGCATTCATTTGGAGATTGGCTGAGGCAGATAAAGGGATCGCAGGGGAGAAGGGGACCGAACCCCCAGAAGGGAGGTGGGCTGAGGGTCAGAGAGGCAAAAGGGACCAGAGAGAGCAACCAAACATGCCAGTACTCTGCCCTCTCCTCCAGTCCTTCCTTCGGAGATGGAAAATGTAATTTAATGAAGCACCTAGGAATATACAGGATTCCCTCATTTTACCAGCTTTAATAGAACATCTCGCTTTCTCTCTTTAACACTCACCAGCCTAGAGAAGGGCCCCAAAGTCTAAAGCAGTTGGCCCCTCATCAAGCACAATTCCTGAATAGGAAAAGCTGAGTTGGGCTACTCAGTATTTTGATAACCTTCAGGTAGATTTCTGGGTTTTTCAGGATTCTGAATGATCATGAGGAAACCAAGTGACCACATGACCTGCCCTCTTACCATCCTGAAGAGTTGACTAACTCGTCATGGGGCTCTATTCCCAAGTCACCCTCTGTTCTGGGAGCAGTTTCAAGTAGAATAAGGGATGTTATCATATGCATGCCCCTTTGTACTGCCCCTGAACCAGAGCTTACTACATGTTATCCCAGGAAAAAGGGATGGAGAGAGGGAAGACAGATCAAATGCCAAGGTGAGTTATGGGGCTAGCATCTTTGATACTTGACAAATGGAAGCCACAGGACTCTCCAGGTCATTTAAATCTCGTTCCAATTCAATGTCTAGTGAATTTCAACACAGTGCTGGAAGAGCTAAGACCTTGAGTTTTAGTAACCCCTGTAAAGACTCCCAGCTACACAGGCGAGAAGCACAGCCACGATCCTACATTCTCTGATAGTCGGGATCAGATATATGTTGGGTGTGCTTCCATCAAACACCTAAATTTATTTTGATGGAAAGATGTCATATTTTTTTCTCTTTCATTCATCCTCCTTTTCTCTGTATTCTCATTTAGTGAAACTGGTGGTTTTCAACATTTTCACACCTTTGGACTGTACAGCTTAAGGAACCTGCAGTGGAAAACCCGGCTGCAGATAAAAAGCAAAGAGAGAGAAATGGGTTATATTTTCCTAAAATTTCAGACAGGTGTTCTGAAACAAAGCAACATGGAAGATGAGAGAGGGAGAGGGGAGCGAATGAAGCAGCCTGAGAAAATGGTGAAGTAAAACCTCTGAATCTTCATCTCACCGTGAATGGCGCACATGGAAGTCCCACTCCAAGTGTGCTCCTTCCACAAGGGTGATAAAGACAACAGGACCCCCGTAGCACTCCTACAGGATGTCAGGGGTTTGCGCCACTGTAACACTCTCTATTGGTGTGGGCTATTTTCATTTTAAAACTGTATGGCTGAGAAAAGGGACAGTGTCTGAATGCAGATGGAAGTGCCTGGATTTACATGGCCTTAGAAACATGATGGCAGGAGGAGCAGGACCCCACTGGGGCAACTCTGTGTGTTTCTCACAACAACTGGATGAGTGTCAGATTGACACAGATTGGAATATATACATCAGAGTCACTCTCTAGGACAGGGCACTTCCTCTGTTCAAAGGAATCAAAGGCCATGGCCATGGATGGATAGTAAGCATCTATTGGGTACACCAGATAGACAGGAGTCAGTGTCCCTGCAGAGGACAGAGGGAACCTCCCAACAGCCCAGCAGACTGAGTGGTAAAGCTATGTCTATGTCTTCTCAACATTTTCTTAAACACAGTTGATTGGTCTCGTGAACAGGGTCTCTCTCTCTCTCTCTCTCTCTCTCTCTCTCTCTCTCTCTCTCTCTCTCTCTCTCTCTCTCTCTCTCTCTCTCAGTCTAGGAAAGCCTTCCAAGACCTATGTTTCCCGTTTCTGACAAGGGAAATCACTAGAACTAGAAAGACCATTCAGATGTGCTTTTTTATTTCCTTCACAATGTATTTTTCAACTTACTGGTTCCTTTATCATTGTCATACTTGTGACTTCAGAAATGGATAAACATGCAGCTGTTTCAGGTCTGTCCCAGAAGAATAAACTGGAATATACAGACACTAATGATGGTACCCCTTAGAAACAAGATGATTATCCACACAATGACCCCTATTCTCTTCCACTATCAATGATGCTTAATATGAGCATTTTTAGGGCATGATTTTATTTATGAACACTAAGTTTTCAGATCACTTGGCTTTAATTATAATAAAATGCCATGCTAAGTACCATATCTTAGAAATTAACCCTGAAAAGTTTACATTTAGATAATGTTTTTTTAATTTAAAAATCTCATATATGTTCTAACTAACAAGCATGCTTTTTTCCTCTTTTCACAATAAAACAAAGTGATACAGCAATTCTGCAACAAGAAATATTAGTCAAATACAACTCAGATTTTCTGACTCTTATTGCAAAATCCTTCTATTCTTAAACAATAACTGCAAGTGCACAGGTATATGACTAACAGAACTTTGAATATTACCTCCAAACATTTAGTAATTGAACATACTTACAATTTATATAGTACTATTAAGTGCCAGGGCTTTGGGTCTTTAATTTACATTTTCTCCAATCAACTAAAAGACTCAACTACTTCAGCGATCTGAAAGCATTAATTTAAGCACACAAAAGAGACAGGGAAAGGAGGCTGTAGTAGCTTTCATTCACTCCCAGGAAAGTAGCAATTACAACCATATGCAAATTAGGTTATGGGATGAGGTTGAGGGTGGAACCTCACAGCCAATGAACATCTCTGTATTATGCATATTTTAAATCAGCTAACCTATAAAGCGTTTATCCAGTGCCAACAATGCAGATGCACAATAAAACTGTTACTTACACATGATATAACTTGTCTTCAGCCAACTTGGCACATTTCTCCACATCAAACCATGGTCGTAAACATAAACTTGCAAACATACTTTGTTACAAATCAAAGCATAATCTTACAGAATTATTATTATTTTTATTTTTTGCTTTTTGGGTCACACCTAGCAATGCACACGGGTTACCTCCTGGCTTTGCACTCAGGAATTACTCCTGGTGGTGCTCAGGGGACCATATGAGATGCTGGGAATCAAACTTGGATTGGCTGCGTGCAAGGCAAATGCCCTATCCTCTGTGCTATTGCTCCAGCCCCACAAAATTATTACTTTTAACATATTTTGTGCTTTCCAACATAAGAATCACTTAATGGTATTGTCCAATATACATAACTAATGGAAAATTTTTGAGTGTCATGTTCAGGCCAGATAGTTCAGGGGCTAAAGCACTAAATGCCTTACATGCTGCCGAGCCTGGCTAGATCTCTAGCACTCTGCATGGTCTCCTGACCTTTGTCAGGAATTAGCTTCGAGCACAGAGCCAGGAGTAAGTCCTGAGTACTGTTGAGTTTGGCCCCCAAAAACAAAAATATAAAAAAAATGACATGCCTTCCAACTTTTGTTGAGCAATTATGTAAATAATAACACAGTATCATTAGAATATTCATTCAAATAAATGAATACTCAGAATACTTATGGGAGCTAGAGCAATAGTATAGGGTGTTTGCCTTGTACATGACCAATCTAGGTTCAATTTCTGGCATCCTACATGGTCCCCTGAACACTGAAAGGAATGAATCCTGAATGCAGGGTCAGGAGTAACCCCTGAGCATCACCGGGTATGGCCAAAAATAAAAAGTAAACAAACAAAAATTCACAGGTGTTCTCTCACAAAAATATATGCCTTAATACATAAATAGTTTATGCATATTTTTTACAGACTTGAGTCACTGTTAAAAAAATCTAAATACTCTGTCAAGAAAATTCTAAAGTTTACCTCAATGGCAATATTCAATACAATCTCCTGACTGAATGTTTCTACAAAAAAAAATTGTTGGCATAAATAGAGAACTATGTTTCTGTACAGAAGATTTCTATTTCTTTCATGAATACTTCTATGCGAAGGGCTTTTTATCACATTGTCTTCATAGTGTGCTATTCTTTTAGAAATCAGTGTTTTCTGCTTAACTTGGTTGAAAGAAAAAGTGCAGGTTTTTCCCTCCCTGTTGGATGTCATTATAACAGAAACCATTTCAAAATGTGACCAAGAGGCCCTCAAACTTGAACAGGTTCCTTCTCCTTGAGCAGGTAATCATTTAATTTGTACTGTTAAAAAAAAGACAAGCCTACCCTAGTAATTCCCATATTTCTAAAGGAAAAAAGAAACTGGTCTGTTTGTGTGTATGTCTAGGGTGGAAGCAAGGTCTCATTCATGCAAGCGTGTGCTTGAACACTGAGTTCCATCCCAGCCCCATAAAAGGAAACATTTCCCCCTCAACTACATTCCCTTACTTAGTTCTTCAAAGACATTCCTATTCTTCTATAGTAAACTGGCATGCTCCATAAATATATTTAAGCCACTTATCTAGGTCAGCTCTCACAGGTGATGCCTGTTTCAGCACCATCAGCCAAGTACATTGTGCATTTTGCTAACAAAGTAGCAGTACATACTAATATTTTAATCAAACCACAGAGGACAATAATAGATCTGAATGCTGGCCTGATAATCACCTTATCACACCCTGTGAAACCTAGCTCTAGTATTCGACGGTGCCTCCATTACGAGCAGCCTGGGCTGAAAGAGGCCAACAGTGGCGGGCGGACGGAGAGCGTGTGCAAGAGCTCCGTATCTACATAAAAGAGATTAGAGGCGACAGCGTTCCATTTTACAGCTCAATCATATTGTGTTAGCATGCGCTTATCCGAGCGCGGACGAAATTGAAAGAGAAATAAAAAAGAGTCAGGCAGATAGGAACCAGAAAAGCGAGGCATGAGCAATTTTCAAGGATATAAAAGGATGCTAATGGTGGAGCCTGTCATTCTTAAAAAGGGCTATTAGGGCACCATCATCTCTTCGGGTGCCCTTACGCCCCTCCAACTAAAGTCAAGCATTTTCTAAAGCCCTCGTGATCTTTCCCCTTTTCTAAGATAAAGTATGGTCATGTTTCATAACAACACACTTTTCCATTTATATGATTTATTAAAGAAAGTCAACTAATTCTATTTACTGATTTTTTTAAAAAGCTCCATATATATTTTCTTCCAATTTTCTGTTGTTGTATTCTTTCATTTTCTTTCATTTTTGTTGCATTATAAAATGCAACAAAAGCAAATAGACAAAAGTTCTTAGATATGCAGAATGGCTATTGATGCTATCTTAGATGTGAGACTTAATTAAAAGGAATGTGTGTGTGTGTGTGTGTGTGTTATTTGTGTTTGCACAGACTAGGAGTAGCAGAAAGACAGAGAGAGAGAGAGAGAGAGAGAGAGCTGGAAAATTTGTTAAAACCTATTTTAATTCATATTTTAATTAAACTTTTTAATTCTAATAAAAAAGTGTTCTTATGTGTTCTTATGTTCAATGTGTTTTGAAGTGAAGACTTAGCATGGAGAAACTTCAGTTCAGACTTGGATTTCATTCTGGCTCCGACCGAAGCTCTAGTATCAAGAACACCATTTTACTTTTATGGAAGCATACATGTGACTTTATCTTCCTACACTCCTTTGTCTCGCCCACCTTCCCATGCCGGACCATGTCGTGCCCCTGAACCTGGGGGTCGACCAGTACTCCATGCTACAGCCTCTCTCCTATCTCAACACCCTGTACAGCACACTCCCTGCTAAAAAAAATTACAAAGAATTTCTTTTAATTCTTCCTTTGCTAATCCCTTTCTGAAAAGCCAAGATACTACTTGCAATCACTGACAACACCCTCAGGGTATCAGGAAGACTGGAGCTGTGAATCATCCCCCACGTGGCCTCCTCTGGCATTTGCTAAGGGGAGAGAATCACCAATTCTAAGCCTCAGCTCAAAACTGAACACATAATCGTCTAGTAATTGTTTCCACCACTGGAAATGCTGTTACTCATCGTTATTTAAAGTTACTGTCTTCATGGCCTTGGCCAGAACTCTTCAACTGCTAAAGTTTCTTTGGAAGCTAACATTTCTACTGAGATACACAGATGGATTAAAACTACTTTATCATCGACTTTACCAGAGAATAGTGCATAATACTATTGACTCTCATTGGTCTTTATGGAAGGCTTATATGACATCAATACATGGGTTTCACACTCCCTTAATTCGAGGAGAACTTGGGCAGAGTCCTCTGAAATAATAGATGGGTTAGAGTCAAAGTGACACACAGCCTTGCAAGTTGTTGTCATCAACAATCCTACCATTATGAATATTTTGAAAGAGCTATTTCAAATCATCAACTATCCTGATTTTACTCCCAGAAGCAATGCAAAATATTTTTATTTCTCTCTGCTTGTTACCTTTGAATTATGAATAATGCTCCCTTAATCAGGGGTCACAACAATGTTTCTCAACTGTAAAACATGGGGATGACGTGTCCCCTTCTCCCTGCACAAGAAGACATTTTGTTTGTTCACGACACAAAGGCTGCAGCGGGCAGGGGTTGAAGATGCTTCTAAAAATCTGACAATAGACAAAAAATAGGACTGTCCCTGGTTCCAGTGACTAGATGATATACATTACTTATCTAAAAAAAGCATCTGTGGATACTTCAGCAAGTTTACTTGTTTCTTTCTGTCTGGAAATTCTGCAGAACTTTTTACCTCTGCTTCAGTTTTTCTCCTTTGCTTCAACCAACCTAGGCTACTCTCATTGACACAATTCCCCCAAGCTCTTTGCATTGTCTAGCATTACTCTCTATATAACATATGTATTGGCTCTTTTCTCAAAGCCACGTATGTGTGATCACAACCCGGACAGCAACAGCAACGTCCCACAGGGCCCAACTCTCCTCCTTCTTTCAGACATAGCCTACCTCTGTGTGAGGGGGCTTCTAAAGGAAACAGTCAAGCTCACCTATTTAACTAGTTTTGACTTAATTTCGAGTGCTTTATTAGCAAACAGTGTAAGACAAAGTAGCTGGTATAATACAGAGTGATGTTTAAATTAGTTTACAATTTGCTTGGTCTCATCTAGAACTGCAGCGAACAAAGCCATTCAGAAATGTCAGCTGTGTTCCTAACCACTGTAACAAATTGTGGCCCGAACGCTGCACACTTAATGACTTCAAATTAGCTTCACCGCAATACCGCTGACAGTTCGTTACGACTGTTAGCAACATAGCTGGCGTATCATGACCAATAAATTGGTTTCAGTGTGGGCTGGGAAAGGAACTTCCATCAATTTGATTAAAGAAATTACTGTAGCATTCAAAGCATATAGACAAACTAGTTTAAGGAGACAGAAATAAGTTAACTGTACCAGAAAAACACGACTCATCGCTGAAAAACCTGTTTATCAACTATCTGAAAAAAAAATACAGACCAAGAAAAACGGATTTCAAATAAAATTCTGAAAACTTGCATGATTCATCTTGATGGGACTCAGAGACTGAGCAAGGAAAAGAAATAAATTGTAGGACACTTAGAAATATAAAAATACTACTGTTAAGTCACTTGTGAGAAATGCACTATTTTCTTGACTTAACACTAGTCTCATATCATGGATATGTGTGTGATAAATATTTAATTGTAAACCAAATCAAAACTTGTGACTAAGGCTAGAAATTCTGCATAATTAGCATCTGAAACAACAAAAGGAAAGGTTCTTAAGTGTAGAAAAGGGGGCACGAGGCTACAGCTGACAAAAACATTTTTCCAAGTGCAAAGAAAAATGTAAGTATTTTTAGGTGAAAGCTCAGGAGTTTGAAAGGGATCAAGAAATATATATATTTTTTAATTAGATATACTATTATACAGTTAAAAGACTTTCAGGTAGGAAAAGCTAATTAGCAAGAGTTCAAGGTGAGTCTGAAATAAAAAGGTTAATTGTTCTATTAGTTTCAGGAAGGTCTGAAATAGTAGTTAAGGAAAACAAATGCAAAAGGGAAAAAAGTATAATATTAGTGTATATATCTCCTACAAAGGACATGTTCAGATTGCCTGAGCCTATACAGTCAATCTCAGGAATTTCTGGCAGCCCTACCATTTCCATTTTCAGAAAAGTGTACCTGGAATATGCTTTGCCCATCCAATGATGACCACCAACTCCCGGTCAGCCAGGTCACACAATGTCGTGAGAGCTTTGATGTCACTGTCGGGCACGGTGGGGTCCGGCATGGCATAGATCTTCTCGGGTTCGGCCACCAACAAATGTGAGACAATCTTGTTATCTGTAGGGTCAGACCAGAGCACTACAAAATCACTAATGGTACATATCTCATACACAGATTCACACAGCCGAAAGGATGTTTTCTTTTGAAAATCAATTCAAATCACCTGGGTGCCCCCCCTCCCATTCTATTCACGCTTCTCTCTTCAGGTAGATTTATTTACTAACCACTGCTTTCCAATAGTCACGGTAAGAAATAGTCATTCCTGAAAGCTCCCTTCCTTCTTTGCTCTACCTGCCTGGGCTGGAAGGAAGCACAGGTACCGGAATGAAATGTTTTACAGCAAAACAGAGGAGGTGCTTTCTGGGATGCCCTTAGATTCTTAAGTGGGGTTTGGGAAAGAAGATTAAATAGGATCTAGCAGAGTGTTTTTTTTTTTTAAGAACCCACAATAAGCCATGAAAATATAGAATAAAATGTGTAAATGGTGACGGTGGGGGGAGATTACTAATACCCAAAATCATTATAATGGGCCAGAAAGTCATTAATTGCTTTAATTCCTTAAAGGAGGGCAGAGGTCAGAGGCCCTCTGCCGGGGTGAAGTCAGGCCTGTCTAGCCATCTCTGTGGGATGCATTGAAGAGGAATTTCTTCCCAGGCTCCCCCTCCCCCACACCCAGCCAATCTCTCAGAAAGCCAATATCAGTTTCCAGAAAAATCCTCCTACTTAAGGGCGACAGTATTTTCTCTTTGGCATGCCTAATTCTTTAATCATCTGCGTTCCTATTTTGTCTTTATTTCATGCTCTGGTTCTGAGGTATCTGTCTGAGATTTGTGATGTATGTGTTTAAAATAAGCAAAGCACTAGAGACAAATGGAAAGCATAGTGTCTGATGTGTTTTATTGCTCAGGGGCATGTGAGAGTTTATGGAGAGGCTGTAAAACCCTGGGACTGGAATGATTCTTTTCCTTGTTGGTCATTCCCCCCCACCACCATTTCTATCTGTAGCTTTTGATTTTACACTCTTTTCTAAGGGAGAGGAGGTGGGCATGGAAACAATCAACCCCAGTATTTCAAGTTTCTACTTGCTATTGTTCTAGAAAATGAGAATGAGGAAGGGATCTTGGTAATCAATGCCAGTTTTCTCTGGGGCAACCAGACATTTTGCCCTTTTTAAGTTTTTAACTTGACAGCTTAAAGTTAAAAGACTTCCCACACCTCAGAATTTGAAACCTAGCCTTCCTTAGCCACCTTTAAAGAAAAAGTAAGAAGATGATACCCCAGCTACAATTACTAGTTTTCTTTACAGATTAAAAAACCAAAATGTATCATATGAATGGTATTAATTGCCAATAGTGAACAAATTTGATGGCAGTGCTATTTAATTATCATCAAATAGAAAAGCAGAGATTTGGGAGGGAATCTTCCCAAATGTCATATTTTCTAGAAAAAGTGTAAAATCGTTTTTTCTCTCTGAAAATTTGTATGTGCTGCAGAGAATGACATTTGATTCTTGTATCTGCAGCAGAAGCAACACCCTGGATTCCTAGTTATTCTTGGAAAAGTTGTAACTTTCATTGCTCTCACCGGGTACAAATCCTGTGAACCACAATCAGGTTCTCAGGATGCAAAGAAAAAAAAATGATAAAGGGTGCATGAAGGAACTAAAGCAGATGCTCAGTGGCCTGTCCTTTTAGTTCACGCTTCCCCCTGGTGAACCGAGGGAGGTGAGGGAAATTTGGGGCTGAAGCCTAGAAATTCCCATGATTCAGAAAATGGAATTGCCGGCAGCACTGTTCCTAAGTAAATCTTATTTAATGTTTCTCTAATTAGAATCAATAGAACCCAATTTTCATCCCCGAGTTTCTCTGGTATACAATCAGTCAGAGTCCAGAAATCTCCGCCAGCCACTCGCTCAGGCCAGCCCAGCCCGGGTCTCTCGGTGCTTATCTGACAGGATCTGAAAATTAAGTTTTATAAATGTTTGTTACCAAAACACACTAATTGGATGGACTGAGGAAAATTAACACAAAGGCCTTGAGATAATGAGCAATGATTTATTAGGAGTGTTCTTTATCTCCAACAAATAGAGCTCGCTGGAGCGGGCTGCAGTCTTTTGAAAAGTATTTGACAAACCACGTCCCAATTTCTCGGGTTGACACAGGAAACGATAAGTGATGAAAAAGCATGTGCACTTCCCAAAGCGCTGGGCCACACTGTTGTCTCCATAGCGTGAATCACTAAAGGCTCCAGCCTATGTCTGCTGGGTCCACGCACAGCAATGGACAGGTTGTTTAGTATCAAATCCCGTAGCAAAAAACTCCAAGTGAAATTCAGCGTGCGTTTATGGCGTTTTGTTTTTTATATTATCAGAAAGTTGGTGTCTTTTTTTTTTATTACTATAATGTGTAAAATCTGCTTCCTGCAGGCCTAGATGGCATTCACAGGGTGCCAAACAGCTTCTGCAGGCTGAGACACAGCCAGATTGGACAATTGAAGGTATAATCAACGTAATGATTTTTGGAAAGGCAAAAGGAAACTATGCCATATGTTCACTTAAGCCTTCATTTTCTGTAAAACTGGCTGTTTTTCCTTAGGCACGGCTAGTGTGCCCTCTTGTTTACAGTTCGGGGTCTGATTGATTGATTTAGCCATGCCCATACACTCAGGCGCGTGGTGCTCAGCAGCGACCCCTCTTGGATGATCTGACTAGACCTGGACACCTTCCTCTTCCTCGAAAGCAGCCGGGAAAGGAGTCTTTCCAGGAACGCTAGAATAGCACTCGCGCTGCCCCAGGTGAGCGCAGCCGCGATCTCTGAGAACCAGACAGCTCTTCTCAGCGAGATTCTAAACCTAAACACCCGGAAGTAGTCTCTGTCAACATCCTCTGCTAGGAGACAGCCCCCGAGTGATTTCTCCAAGGAGCACATCATTATTGCCTCAATCTTGTCTCCCAGGTCTTTGGTGTAATGGGCTTGCATTTCTAGCCACAAAACAGCCACCCTCTCATATTATAACCTGGCATTATTAAACTCCCAGCCCTTGTCAATTCGTAATGCCCCTGAGGGCCTAAGACAAGGAACCACACCACCACTCTTTGCTTACTATTCTGAGGGCCCATTCTGGTGCTAATCTCTTGCTAGGGAGTGTGTTAACCTTCTACACTTCCAAATTAATGAGGCTCCTAATGCATTTTTACAGGGAGGTTGAGCAGTCGGACTCATTTAGACTGACTCACTTTCTCATGAAATCTGAACTGAACAGCTCCAATAAACTAATGATCACCATGCGATCTGTTTTATGTACTTCTGAAACCAGGAAACACAAAATGCGCACCGCATAAATTTGCCTTGCTTACGCTTTAACACAATGACAAGGAACAAGAAGGTAGGAGGGAGTAGTGGTGGGGTCTTCTGGTGAGGGGACCTTGACAATTTGCTGAATTGCTGCTACTCCTCGAAGGCCAATTTTTGGTAAGAGAACCACAGCTCCCCATCAGAGGAGGAGGAGGAGGAGGCAGGGATAGTTCTGGCAATGGGAGGGTCAGAGGTCACAGGAGACTTCCCTGCAGGCCCACTGCTGTACTTACATGGCTTTTTGGCTGGCTGAACCAGCTGAGGGTTCAGGTAGGGGCTGTTCTCTGCATCTATTCTGCGTTTGTACTTCTGCCGGCCTCCACGTACTCTGTCAAGACGCACCCCTGTAGACAAAGAGAAGCAAGACTTACTGTGGAACTGGTTGTCCTGGAAACCTGTGATCAAGGGAGGGTCACCAAAGTGAATGACAACAGAGAAGGGAAAGAGAAGGCAGGATTTCCCAGGGGTCCATTTGACATAGGAATAGGCGACACAAACCTATAAATCATGTAAGTTTTAATGCCAGAATGCACCACCATTGGCTCAAACTAGGTGGTCCACAACTAGAATCCAAATCTGACAGAAGCTAGAAAATCCCAAAGACATGGTGGGAATGTCATAGAAACCAGAGGCATGTGACTAAAAAAAGGGACATTTCCATCTGAATTACTATAAAGAACTGTTATTTGAGGCTGGATTTTGTTCTCAAAAACAACAGAATTTTTTTTTTAATCATCATCCCCTAAAATTCCATAGACAGGATGGATAGGGAGTTAACCAAACCCTCTCGGCCAACCAGATGGCTCATCAGGAACCTGTGATAGAAATGAGGTGAAATGAACATAAAGATATCTATGTTAGAGTGGCTGGAGAGAAAGATGGGAGGCAAGTCCAGTTCTATCTTGTCTCGTCGACATAGTTCAGGAAAACACAACTACATTACCACATCCACCAGGTTTTCCTTTATCTGTAAAAACTGTAGGTTTGGGCTGAGCACAGGACAGAAAGATGAGATTATAGAACAAATGCAGGCAGATGGACGTTATTTGGACAGAGCTGAGTGAAGGTAGAAAGCAGGCAAAGACAGCTGGCATTTATGAAAACTTTTTCCCAAGAGAGACAGGTTGGGTCAAGATTCAGGGAGTTTTTGCAGCAGCAGAATTGAAAGATTTAGAAAATAGGGCAAAAGGGATTTCAATTTTTTTTAATCTTTCATTTACATGAGGGAACAGTGGAGAAGAACATGTTAATAAGTTGGTTTCTAGATACTGAAAGGTTATCAGGTATATCCCTTTACCTACTTTTAACATTTAGTTCCTATCCAAAGATGCAAAAAAAAAATTAAAAAGAAAAGGAAAAAAGCTGGTTTCTGGTCTATGATTAGAACATTCCGGAAAGGTTAAATGAATCTTTGTCAAATAGAGGAAGAATTACTTGAGAGTCCACATAAACAGAGAAACTCTTTCTGTGGTGTGAAGTTGGGCTTAATTGATTAAAGTGTGCCAGTATCTATTAATAGCCATGCTCCATTTGACCACATAATTTCATGTACAACTTTTAGCAATTCTCAAATGATTCAGAAGATAGAGTTGGCTGAAGAGCACTTTCAGTATTATTTTACTGAAGCATTTCTCAAAACCTCAAGCACACACACAAGACTACCAAACTTTAAGAGGGAGACCCAACTTATAAACTGTGCAAAGCAATTCAATTGAGTCCTGTTGAGTATTAATATTCATTAATATCACAGGGAATGCATGTGATGGGTTTTCTAAGTGCTATGACACAGTCTGGGAAAGGTCAATGTACCCTTATATGACTCAGGAAGCAAGATATTTTTATTCAGATGTTAAAGATTACCAGTGATCCACAGGAACAAGACTATTTTTTACATTACCTTAGCTGTACAATTTTAGGCAGCTACTGCATCTTAGGGGAATACACCTACATATAGTTAGTTTTAGATAAAACTGTGAAGCCAATACTGAAAAATCACCACACAGTTTCAATGAAATCAGGTGAAAACTTCTAAAGCAATTAAATAAGATAGACAAATATGAACTCCCAAAGTTTGGTACAGAGCTTACATGCTCCTTGAAACTAGTGTGTGAATGCCAGAGAACTCCTTCCTGCACCTTCTAAGGCACGTGGTATCCATAGCCGAGTTTCAGTATTGTTCATATGTAGTCTAATGTTCCAGGGTTCCTCATTATCTTGGTTTCTCCCTGCTTTCTGATCTTTCCCGGTAGCCTGTCTGATTATAGTTCTCATTGGGTCGGAGTTAGAGAACAGACTTGTTAGGACACTACTAATGGGTCACAGGTTTTTAATTTTATAGTGGGATTTGCATTTAAAAAACTCTTACTAATAAAACCTGCTTGAATGTTTCTCTGATGGCCAGATAGACAGGGAACACCTTGTCGAAAATGGAAAAATAATCTCGGAAGAAGCTTTGAATAAATAAATAAAAATATAAAGCATAATAAACAGGGGAAGAAAATGGAAAGTATCAAATGTTAGTCTTATATAGATGCAAAACCCTGGAACAAAGGTTAAAAAGGAAGCAACACTTTTCAGTATCTCTAAAACTGTTAGAATTAGGGAGACATATGTCTTAGGTCTACGGAATTTGCTTATGGCACTTATCTGAAAAGGCATTCAATGTTGTCAATATAGGGTCACAGTCCCAAATATTGAACAATATACTCAGTATTTTCTAACCCAGAAGTCATAACTGATGAGTTTCAACAATGGGTTCTGCCCATCACAAAGTCCACTGTGTGGCCTAAATCCCTGTTGTTGGTCTTGGCTGCAGACCATTCTGACATGGTCATCTTATACTCAAGCCATCAACTGGACAAATAGGACCAAGTTCATGGAGCACAGGCAGTGGAGAGACTACTAATATACATCGAGAAGAAAAGGCACCCTTGATTGACAGCATTTTCAGTAGGCATTTGGGCATTTATAGAGACTGATTCTAAGCATCATTGGATAGCTTTATTATCTTGCATTTCCTTTACATTTTGAAAAGTGGCTTACAAGAATATCCATAGTGCCTTTCTGTGCCCACCCCCCAAATGGAAAGAAAAGCCCTCATTCTCACGCTGATTTTACTCTTTCCCTCCTTCCTCTTCTCCCGTCTCCTCAACATCTTCTTTGCTGTATATATGTAGATTTAAAATACATCCATCCATCCATCCCATCTCTGTATCTGCCCAACTCCTAAATGTTTAAGAACATATGATATAAATCAGGGTCTTATGGCTTATTTCCTGAAATTAAGATCAGTTGAACAAAGCACTCCTCTATCATTTAGTGGGGGGAGGCTAGAACCACACTGGCAGTGCTTAAAGCATGCTCCTGATTTTGTGATCAGGAATCACTCTGAACAGTACTTGGGGGAAAATATGCTATGCCGGGGATCAAATTTGAGTTAACCAAATTCAAGGCAGGCACGCACCTTACCTCTTGTACTATGTCTCCAGCCCCTGCCTACATGACTTTTAATTGTATTCACATGATAATAAATTGCCTTAGAGGAAAAGTTTTTATTCTCTTTAAATAAGAGACTATATAATTATATAGCAAAAGCTGACAGTCAATATACAGAGACAATTCCTGCCAAGTTTGGATAATAATAGCAAAGCATTTCAGATTCAATATATTTCCAAAGATCACAATAATTTGTCAAATTCACTTTATCACAAGTGTGAAATTTACATTATCAATTTAGGCAGTTCACAGTAGGCAAATATCAACTATTTCAAATTGTATTTCAAATTCAATAAAACTATTGCAGTACTTGAAAAAAATTAGTACAGGGAAGGAAGACTATTTTATTCACCTTTTAGTCTAATTGCATATCCAATTTACCTCTACTATTTTTTTTACCTTTTTATTAAATTACTGTGAGACTCAATAAAAAGGTGAAAAAAATAGTAGAGGTGAAATACTGTGAGATGGACTGGAGCTATAGCACAGTGGGTAGGGCATTTGTCTTCCATGCAGCCAACCTGGGTTCAATTCCTCCATCCCTCTTGGAGAGCCTGGCAAGTTACAGAGTATCCCACCCTCACTGCAGAGCTTGGCAAGCTCCCCATGGCATATACGATATGTCAAAAACAGTATCAACAAGTCTCACAATGGAGATGTTACTGGTGCCTGCAAGAGAAAATCGATGAACAATGGGATGTTAGTGCTACAGTGCAGTGCTACTCTGTGAGACAGACCCTTACAAAGCTGTTCATGACTAGATTTCACTCATACAGTATTCCAACACCCATCCCTCCATCAGTGTACACTTCCCAGCACAGTGTCCCCGGGTTCCCTCCCATCACACCCCCACTCCCTGCCTCCCTCTATGGCAGACACTTTTCTTCTCTCTCTCTCTCTCTCTCTCTCTCTCTCTCTCTCTCTCTCTCTCTCTCTCTCTCTCCTTCTCTCTCTTCCCCGCCTTTCTTTCCCATGGCCAGAGAAAACAGGGGATAAAAGGACTGGTCAATGGTTGGAGTTAACCACAACTGTGTGTGGAGCTGAGGGTAGGTAAGATAGAGGAGACAATAAGACAATAACAATAATGATTATTTCCAGCTCTTATGACAATAAGAGCTGGAAATAATCATGCTGGGCACGATATGAGGGTTAAAAGTAGGTAAAGGGATACTCTTGATAAACTGTTCAGTATCAATCGTGCAAACATCTACTATTTTTAATCTCACCTCAGAATCTGTTTTCTACATCAGATGGGGGTCAACGTCATTTTTTATATGAGTTTGCTTCATACCCATGAAATGTTTAAACTCAGATCATAATAAGACATTTCTTCTATAAGATGCTAGAATTATTCACTCCTACTGCAGAGAAAACACCGTTCAGTAAAACTAATTGCTTTTTCTTATTTTTTAACATAGATACAGGCATCCTGGAACACAAGTAAAATATAACTCAATTGGACTAAATAGAACTTCAAACATGTGACAAATGTCTCTTTATTTGTGTATCTTGGAAAATAGGCAGGTTTTTCATGGGCATCAAAATAATAGAGACATTTAAATTTTAATGGTATTTTAAATAGTCTGATGAAACAATACCATACATATATCACTGAAATGTTCTTATTTATTTAGAAATATCCGTTGCTAATATTTTCCCAGAAAAACATATTTAAAAAAGATTAAAGGCATCCATAAAATTGAAACACCCAAGTCTCACATGAAGGCCAGATGAGAGGAAATCAAATGTGAGATTATGACAAGCACCTCTTCTAGCTTTAAAAAAAATAATGGAAAACAAACTCTGCATAATTAGGACACTATACTTCTTCCTGCTAGAACACTAATTTCATAGAGATAAACATTGCTGAGGACAGAAATATTTAATGATGAAGTAATGCTGAATTTTAAATTAAAATACTGTAAATCAAATACAATGGATGAAGATTCTATCTCAATTGCATTTGCGTAGAAGGGATTTAAGGCATCGTTTTAAAAAAAGTAGGAGTATATAAAAAATATGGTCAGTTATTATATAAATACATACCTAAGGGGCCACACACAACTTACAGCAGTTCAGTTTCTTGCCTTGTCTGGGGCAAACCCAGGTTGGATCCCTGGAACTGCATACAGTTCCCAGAGCACCACCACAAATGATGCCTAAGAACAGGGACAGGAGTAACTGAGAACTGTTGGGTGTGGACCCCATCCCCACCCCCAGTCCTGCCCAAAACATACCCAAAGAAAATAAAACACATCAAAGAAGAAAAAAGAGGAATGATAATAAAATCACCACTTATTTGTAGAAAATATTTTAACTTCTCTAACCAGAAATGTTCAACTTTGCAGATATCAATGTGAATCTGTATATCAATCTGTAAATTCATATACTTGGGTTATACCTACAATAATTTAGTGAAAGGCTGAAAGTTCTCCTTTCCACTTATTTCAACTGAGAAACTGAATACTTTATTCCTAAATACTACATGAGAAAATATATACACATATTCTTCAAATCATGTTTATATAATGCATAGTTTATTATATATAGATAATTTTCAAGTAAATATACTTGGCATATCGAATATGCCACGGGTAGCTTGCCAGGCTCTGCCATGCGGGCACAATACTCCCAAAACAGTAACAATAAGTCTCACAATGAGAGACGTTACTGGTGACCGCTCGAGCAAATCGATGACAGTGACAGAATATACTTGAGGGTATTTTTTCCTCTGGTTCTTCATTAGTTATTCTGTGAACTCTGAATCATTTCTTTGCCTATCTGTTTTTCTAAGCATATAATGGAGACAATGATGTTCTTTTCCCTGCTATTTTGAGGTAGGATCCACTATTATAGTAGGATAACATGAGTACAAAGAGATCTATACAAGTATACTATTAAAGTATTTGTAAACTTTAACAAGCCAAGGAAAACAAGAAAGTTGGTATTATACTGCTGTTTTTCAAAATTCTCTGCCCTCTGTTCCATTAGCATGTATTGAAAACCAATCTTGCAAAATTTGACAGTCTGCCTCAAATTCTGCATCACCCGGCGTGCAGCATGATGAAGCGGGAAGATTCCTCCAAAGGCTCAGCCAAATCATGAGTCTGTGGAGCCTGAGCTATTTGTGTAGATCTGTGATCCCTCCATCAAGATGCTCTTACTGTGGCTGTGGCTTCTTTAGAAAAATGTGGAAAGTCATCTAGTTCTGTTGAGAAGAAGGATGCTTCCCCTGGGTTCCTCTGTAAGCACATGCCAACTACAGTGTGAGAAATTATCCTAGTATCCTGCTACATTTTAAGTTTCCAAATGATTTTAGCAGAAACCAACCAACAATATTTATGACGAGCCCAGGAAATCCAGATCTGTCCTTATCTAGATATTACAGTGCCATAGGGGGCACAGCCTGGAGCTTTCTCGATTGGCGATCTTAAGGAATACAAACGGTCTCTTCCTGAACTTCCCCTCTAAAGTCCTTCTGAGAAGTTTAAAAATAAGACCTCTCGCAGGAAAAAAAAAAAAAGATATCCACAATGTTCCCTGTTTGACAGGCTCTGAAGCTAATTAAGGCCACTGGATTTTCTATTCACATGGAGGCCACTGTTATCTCTTTTCCTTAATGCAAAATTCTCCTAGTTGGCACTACCTACCAAGTAGAACGCTTCACGCCATTTCTTCTTCCAGTGACTGCCTGGGCCTCCAAGGTCACAAGGGAATTACAAATCTCCAACACTATCAGAGTTTACAAAGTTGAGAAAGCAAGAATAGTGCAAGTGGGGTGGGGAATCTGCTGTGAGGCAAACAACCACAACCACAACCACAACCACAATCACCCACCAGGAAAACAGCTGAGTGTCAGGCCTCTGAGGCCAGCTCATTCTAGTCCAGATTTTATGCCCAAATGCAAATTTTTATAATACTATATAAGTCCAAAGTTAGAGTATTTTTCATATTTTTAACAACACAAAATCAGAGGCATTTCATAGGGCAATAAAGGGCCTCCTATTTAAGAGAATCACACACATGTACCATGCCTACTTTCCATTATTAAAGACAAGCTTTTTTTAAGGTTGCTTTCAAACAAAGGTTCACTAAAAAGCAATGCCCTTCATGGGGCTGGAGTGATAGCACAGCAGGTAGGAAATTTGCCTTGCACGCAGCCGACCCGAGTTCGATTCCCAGCATCCCATATGGTCTCCTGAGCACCGCCAAGGGTGATTCCTGAGTGTAAAGCCAGGAGTAACCCCTGTGCATCGTCGGGTGTGACCCAAAAAGAAAAAAAAAAGCAATGCCCTTCATATAGGGAAGAAAGATCAAAGACACAATCAAGATACAAAGATCCATTCAAGTAAATTTCAAGAGTAAAGAAATAATTTTTGCATACATAACAATATATAATATACACATATATGCCAAATGCATTTTTAAAAAGAAATGTCATTTAACAAATATGAAATATAGAATTGCATTAATTTTTCAGTCATGGCTTACCACTGAAATTGGAAGCAGACTGCAAGTGCAAGACGTCTGAAAGACTGAAGTGAAATGGTGGGAACTTTGTGCCTTAGCCTTCCCGTGGCATGTGGACCCCATTGCTGCCTCAGGAAATCTGGTTTCCTTCCTTTAAAGCGAGAAATACCTGGTTGTGGCCTGTAGTGTGCCTGGGGCTTCTGGGAGGAGTCCCCGCCTCACCATAAACAGCGGTGGAGCACTCACTAGATGCTGCTGCAGGAGGAGCAGCAGGGGCAGACTTGTATGATGGCCCCCACAATGGGGGCTCAGGGACAGCCTCTGATGGGGACCTCCTGGGAAGACAAGCCATGACAGAGTCCTAGTTTCACAGAGAGGAGCTGAAAGCACTTGCAGGGTCCTTGGATGAGGATGTAGGAGTGAAATACATATTCAAAGACTCCAGGGAGAACGGAATGAAAGCTTCCTCTGATCCTGACATGACATGTAGCGCCACCCCCAGGAGTTGTTCACCACTGCCCCTTCTCTACAGACCTACAGGGAAGGCCCATTACTAGGAGCCCCTTCCTGCCTGCCTCTGCAGTCCTGCATCAAGCCACGCATCACTGTGGACCCAGGGGACCCATTCTTGCAGGAAATGTCTTGGGATAAACCAACACACAGCCAGTGACTAACGTTTCTTGAATCTTGAGAAATTAGTGGGGCAAAGGAATGGAGAATGAAGGACAGAATGGGACTCTCAGAAGCAAGCTCGATGCAATCTGGACCCAAGTGGCTTTGGATCACATCATGTTACCCGCTATGATCAGTATCTCCCAAATAAAAATGGTTATCTCCCAGGTAAGAGGTTAATTTCTGGACTGACATGAACACATCTAATCCCAGCATTCATGCAATGAGGTCTGTGCCCATTTTTACAGATGAAAGACCACAAACAGGGAGGAACAGGTTGGAGTATAAATGGGGACAGAAGTTGTAGAACCCAGGTTCTTTATTTCTAGGGGTACAGAGGGGTTGGGCTGCAGATGGTGGTACTCAAGAATTACTTCTGTCTCTGTGCTCAAATACTACTCCTGACTCTGTGCTCAAGAATAACCCTTGGATCTGTGCTCAAGGACTTCACATGGCAATATTCCAGGGACCATATGTGGTGCCAGGGATTCTAACTGAGATCTGCTGTGCTCCCAATACGTGTGTTTCTCTCCAGCCCGAGAGCCCAGGCCCCCACCACCATATTTATGCTGCTTCACACCATCAACATCTCTTTGGGGAAAGCATCATGGAAAGTGCTCCCAAGCCAGAAACATGGGCAGATAAAAGGCAGTTGAGTAGGAAAGAATGTGGGGCCTCCTCCCTGAGAGGGTCAGGCAGCATGCAGAGGGCGGGACGAGTGACCAGCTGATGGGACATGAATCCTTGTACTCAGTGGGCCAGGGGGATGCATCTCAACTCTCAGTCTCTGGGTGCACCTGGGTTTGTAGCTGGAGACTGTGGGTAATCCAATAATGACCGAGAGAATTTTGCCCCTCTGCTTCTTCCATCCTGGGAGGGCCTCAGAGTCAGCCATGTCCAAACTACTGGTTCCTCCTGTAAGTGTGACTGCAGTGTGGCCAGAGCAATAGTATAGAGGGCAGGGTGCTTGCCTTGCATGTGGCCAACCTGGGTTCGATCCTGGTATCCCATATGGTCCCTCAAATCCACCAGGAGCAATTCCTGAATGTGGTTAGGGGTGGCCCCAAAACAAAAAAATAAAAAGAAACAACAATTATTAAATTTTTTTTAAAAAATGTGATTGTAGCAAAAGCAAGGTCTGGCCTGGAGACAGTCACCTTCTGGCTGAACCTTGTATGTTTAGAAAGAAGATCCAGTGATGGTATTCCCATCAGACAAATAGACATACACAGAGACACACACACACACATGCACGCACACACGCGCGCGCGCACACACACACACACACACACACACATACACACAGGTATCTGCACTGACTTTGGCTGCAGTATCATTTTCCATACCTCTTGGAGAGCCTGGCAAGCTACCGAGAATAGCCCGCCCCATGGCAGAGCCTGGTAAGCTACCCGTGATGTATTCAATATGCCAAAAACAGTAAGAATAACATGCTCTTCATGTTCCTGGAGCGAGCAGACACCATTGGGCTACACTAGCACGTGACAGGGACAAAAGGAGACATTACTGGCGCCCACTTGAGCAATCAATGAGCAACCAGATGACAGTGATATAGTGATTCTGCCAGCAAGTTATGAACTTATCCTGGGTGTGGGTGGAAATGCTAGGTTCTGCAGAAAGAAGAGCAGAAAATCACCCAACAAGAGAAAATGCATGTCATTAAGAGCCAAGTGCCTCCTTCAAACACACATACACACACACACACACACACACACACAAGCACGCGCGTGCAGAAGCACGTACATGCACCCCTAGTCCTCAGTCACCGAAAGAGATAAAGCCATGACTCACATTAGAGTCTCCTTGCTCTACAGATGAATGAACAATTAGTACGGGGAAGTCTTTCGTTTGGTCTCCTGATAGCTATCTGGACTATTAAACATGTGAGACTTGCATAGGAAATCACGGGGGGTTCCCTCCCTTTCTGATTCAAGTGGCATCCAAAATGCATCTACAGATTTCTGGACATTGGACACAGTCCCAGAAAAGCCTCACCTCCTTGCCCCCTCTGCCTTTTTTTTAAGTAAAAAAGAAAAGAAGGTGTGACTCACTGCTCCCAGCTGGATCAGAGGCGGGTGTGCTAAATTTATCACGTGCACTGGAACCAAATTCAAAATGTGAAAAATTGACCAGAACATTGCGAGGGTGCCATTGAGGGTACAGTTTCTCCATGGGCAGGAAGGTGCCCTGATCTCTGACACCTCAGAGGACAAATTAGGTCATCTGCAACAGGTGACACGTTTTAATTGAATGTCTTCTGTCTGCAATTCTGACAAAGGGTGAATGGAAATAAATGAGGCTAGCAAGACGGCCCTGAGCCTTACAACACTCAATATCTCATTATTTTTAAACAGCTATCTATAAACTAATGCTGACAAGCCTTGAACCTTTTATTTCTGATATAGATGGGGTGGCTGTGAAGAAAAGAAAATAGCAAAAGAAAACGAGTGTCCAGAACATTGCATTAAACATGCAATATGTACCATTAGCACTTTCCCGATGTAATTAAAGGAGATCTCCCATTCAAAAGGCACTATTTCTTATTTTGATTGATGTCAGAGAGAGAATGAGAGAGCATACTTGGCCTAGATTTGTTCAATAGAGACCAGGTTGATAGAAGAAAGGGGAGAGGAAAAAAGATAATCTTCTTTCCTTCATTTTGCCTGTTAAACTTTTTTGCCAACTATTGAAAGAGAGTTGGTTCCAGCCTATACAAACTATTTTGTCTTGGCACTATTTAATACTGGGAACTCTTCTCTTGGTCCTTTAAAAAATTACTTCTTGGGTGAATCAAGTTGTGAATTTATTCACCCAAGATGTGAAATATGATTACACCTCAACATGAGGAAAAGTGATGCTGCTAATTCACAATTAAATGTGACCCTGGCAATATGTTTAACACGATAATAACAGTAATAACGGTGCACAGCACCCCATGGGGATCCTCTGTGTAAACAGAAGCACAAATATTACTTATGCAAAATGCAAAGCCCTGTAAAAAATGAATTAAATATGAAATCAACCAAGCTGGTTTTACAAGTTGCTGGATAAAAAACTATAGAGCATTTTGTTCCATTCAATAAGGATGAATTCAAGAATCTTATGGCCAAAAAGGTAGAGAAAAGTTTCCAAAAGTCAGTAGATTTGACAAGAACAAAGGGAAAAAAAGGAACTGGTGGCTGAGAGAGAAGGCAGAAAGTCTGGAGTCAACCTCTGAATTGGTCTCAGCATCTGTGCCTCCTTTAAAGGCAGGAAGTCAAACTTGTGAAACCTAAAAGAGAGGCAAACATTGGTTCTAGTAAAACAAAATTTAAGTCTTGACCAATTTACCAGTAATTCACCAAAAATTAAAAACACGTGTTACCAGACTCCAGTTGAAATTCTGAGGGCCCAGAGGAGAATAGTACAGTGGGTAAGTTTCTTGCCTTGCCTGTGGCTGTCCGGGTCTACTCCCTAGCACTACATAGGGCCCCCAAGTACCACTAGGAGCAATTCCTGGGTTCAGTCGGGAGTGGCTCACCCCCACTTCCAAAGAAATTCTGAGAGACAATTATCAGATGTCAAAAACACCCATGATGTTTAATATCATTTTTCTAGGTATCATGATTTGTCAGAGATGAGATTTAATGTAAAGTAAGTCTAATAACATAACAGGCATGTCTAGGTCAGATATAAAAGCAATTGCATTTACCACAGAAAACACCTAGGAAAACGCTACAGTTCAATAGAGACTAGATGTTAATATAACATGAATGTGTACATGCACCAAATTTCATACCGGTGAGAAATTTTCCTGTGATGCCATAACACATTTCTTATTTTGTGAAACATTTGCAACAATAAGTTTAATGCAATAATACTAGTAAAAAAAGAATGCACAGCATTCCATGAGGTATGTTCTGCATAAACAGAAGCACAAATATTACATGTGCAAAATGCAATACCCTGTAAAAATGAATTACTATGAAATTAAACCAGCTGGTTTTTAGGGGCTGGCTGGGAGGTGCAGACAAATTTCATTCGATGAGAAGCAAAGCAGCAGATTTTGGGGACCCTGTCGCAGTACAGAGGGGGTGTACACTGACAGAGCTCTCCCAATTCAGAGGTTAAACCTGATCTACAGTGCATGGGTGTCTGGAGAGGGGTGCTTTGAGAGGTGATAAGGTCCTGATAGGTTAGGAATCTTATCCAAGAGACCGTGTGAGCTTCCAGTCCATCTGTGTGGAGACACCATGTGATAAAGTAAGGCCCCCAACCAAACACTGACTCCACGGTCATGTTAGTCTTGGAGGCCCTATATCCTAGAATAGTGAGCAAAAAGTCTTATAACTGAAAGAGCTCCCCAGATTACAACTCTCCATCACCCCAGCCCAAAAGGACTCAGAAATGAAGTGATGATGGGACATCAAAAAGGAGTCAGAGAGATAAATGAAAATGTGTTGATGAGGGACTATGAAATAAAATAATAAAAATAAATAAAATAAATGACAAAAATTCGGAAATAAAATGAGACAACAGTTCCCATCTGCCCATCTCCCTCTCAACGACCTTGGGACACCATTCTGTCCTATTGTGCCAAAGGTTAAATATGTGTGAAGAAGGTAAACAGGAAAGATGAGAGACAGATTGTGTAAGAGAAGGTGTGGGAAAGTCTCATCAAAATTCAGGACTGAAAAAGACATATGACCAATAGCTTCTTGCTTACCTTGAGTTCT
The DNA here is from genome assembly GCF_027595985.1 of Sorex araneus. NCBI lineage: Eukaryota > Metazoa > Chordata > Mammalia > Eulipotyphla > Soricidae > Sorex > Sorex araneus. The sequence goes on from NC_073308.1 coordinate 16,848,167, forward strand.
GAGCACATAACTGCCATGGGCACATCTTCAAGTTAATGAAAATACAGCATTTCTCCTCCCAAAGCTGACATGGTGTAGTGTTGAGGAACTTAAGGTTCATGAGAGGAAGTGGGGTAGGAGGTCCAGGAGTGGCCATGATAATAAGAAAGTGCTTACACAGAAATAATAGTCACTAAAATTAAATATAGGAAATATTAAAAACCTGCCTACAACATGGGCCTGGATGACATAAAACAGGTAGGGCACTTGCTTTGCATGAAGAGGACCCGGGATCCATTCTCAACATCCCATAGGTCCCTAGAACATCACCAGTAGTGACTCCTAAGAACAGAGCCAGGAGTAAGACCTGAGCACTGCTAATTGTGAGCACAACAACAGTAAAATATCATTAACAGACACCATAAATAAGTAATGCTCCAGTACAATTATTGTCCTTTTACCATTCTATCATTTCTTGGTTAGTTTCAAAATCTCCCTTCTATCTGGGTCCATCTAGGTAAATATTCAGTTTAATATTCAGATGAAAGACTGAGGTTTTTTTTTTCTAGCCAAATATTTAATGATATGATTATTTCACAACTTTTTGCATCTAATTTTAATAACAAGTTACTCCAGATTTATTCTTAGTTGACAGTTAACATTAAAGGGATGGGAGAGAATCAAATATCAGTGAATCTAGATGTGTGAATGTTTCTATCAATGGGCAGAAAACTGTAACCTTGCTGGGTCAACAAGAAAATGATGGATTTTGGGGGCAGAGCAATGAAACAGCAAGTTGGGTGCTTCCCTGGCATGCAACAAAACTGGGTCTGAATCTAGCTCCACATATGGTCCCCCAAGCCCACCAAGAGTGATCCTGGAGTGCAGAGCCAGGAGTAATCCCTGAGCATCATTGGGTGTTGTCCAGAAACAAAACAAAAAAGGAAGAGAAAAGAAAAGAGGAGAGGGGAGGGAAGAGTGTGGAGAGGAGAGGAATAGAGGGAAATTGAGGGGAGAACATGATAAGGGAAGGCAGGGGAGGGGAGGGAGGGGAGCTAAATCAGATCTCCCTTAATTGTACTCAGAACACTGAATAATTACCTCCAATCAGGTAAAAGATTTTCAGTGTCTACTTTATAAGAATGCAGAATGTCTCAGGGCTGGAGCAATAGTACAGAGGGGAGGGTGTTTGCCTTGTATGCAGCCGACCCGGGTTCGATTCCCAGCATCCTATATGGTCCCCTGAGCACAGCCAGGAGTAATTCCTGAGTGCATGAGCCAGGAGTAAACCCGTACATCGCCGGTTGTGACCCAAAAACAAAACAAAAAAAAAAGAATGCTGAATGTCTCATAGGATGTGTCCAGTGTTGTGTGAAAGTGGAAAACAGACATGGTGTTATATAAAAACACAAACAGAACATTCCCCTGTAAGCATGACCATGCAGCACACGGACCCTCTGGGTTAGTTCCTGATCAGAGTGATGCTGACTACCCAAAACCCCAGAGATGACTCTGCAGCCTGGTGATGGCCCAGAAAAAGGATCAAAATTCAACAGGCAGAGTTCCAACCAGGACTAGTCACTGGCACCAAGAGCCTTGACCCTGAAGCAGTCTCTCTGGCCCTGAGTCAGATATTTGTAAGAGCTGGCAAAGGTCTTTCCAGAAGAAATGCTGATTCCTTTCACACTGTTCTGAATGAACACCCATTACCACATCCCAAGTCCTGCTTTTCAGCAGCTCCTTGAGCGAGTGCTTGATGCCCCTTTTTACGTTTTAAGTTTTTTCAAGTTTTCCAGTCATAAGATACTGGCTAGTTAAGGAAGGTGACAAATAAGAATGACTGGGAAACCCCATCAAAAAATGGGGCGAAGAAATGAACAGAAACTTTACCAAGGAAGAAATACGAATGGCCAAAAGGCACATGAAAAAGTGCTCTGCATCACTAATCATCAGAGAGATGCAGATCAAAACAACCATGAGATACCACCTCACACCACAGAGACTAGCACACATCCAAAAGAACAAAAGCAACCGCTGTTGGAGAGGATGTGGGGAGAAAGGGACCCTTCTTCACTGCTGGTGGGAATGCCGACTGGTTCAGCCCTTCTGGAAAACAATTTGGACGATTCTCAAAAAATTAGATATTGAATTCCCATTTGACCCAGCAATACCACTGCTGGGAATATATCCCAGAGAGGCAAAAAAGTACAATCGAAACAACATCTGCACATGTATGTTCATCGCAGCACTGTTTACAATAGCCAGAATCTGGAAAAAACCCGAATGCCCCAGAACGGATGACTGGTTGAGGAAACTTTGGTACATCTATACAATGGAATACTATGCAGCTGTTAGAAAAAAGGAGGTCAAGAATTTTGTAGTTAAGTGGATGGGCATGAAAAGTTTCATGCTGAGTGAAATGAGTCAGAAAGAGAGAGACAGACATAGAAAAATTGCACTCATCTATGGTATATAGAATAACAGAGTGGGAGACTATCACCCAAGAACTGTAGAAATAAGTACCAGGAGGTTGACTCCATGGCTTCGAGGCTGGCCTCACGTTCCGGGGAAAGGTCAACTCAGAGAAGCGATCACCAACTACATTGTAGTCGAAGGCCATGTGGGGGAAGGGAGTTGCGGGCTGAATGAGGGCTAGAGACTGAGCACAGCGGCCACTGAACACCTTTATTGCAAACCACAACAGCTAATTAAAGAGAGAGAACAGAAGGGAATGCCTTGCCACAGTGGCAGGGTGGGGTGCGGGGGAGATGGGATTGGGGAGGGTGGGAGGGATGCTGGGTTTACGGGTGGTAGAGAATGGGCACTGGTGAAGGGATGGGTTCCCGAACTTTGTATGAGGGAAGTATAAGCACAAAAGTGTATAAATCTGTAACTGTACCCTCACGGTGATTCTCTAATTAAAAATAAATAAAATTTAAAAAAAAAAAAAAGAATGACTGGGAAATTTGCCTAGATTTGTATCTTTCTGCATGTATGGTCCAGGTTTAGAAGTATCAAGAGATAAACAAGTGGAAAGCCCTGGTCAGTCCATGGTTATAAAGCCTTCATAAATGTATTTATCCACTCACTCAAATGTTTGACTACCCATTTTGATTGGCAGCCATGTGATACACATATACAGAGAGAGAGAGAGAGAAAGAGGGGGAGAGAGAGAGAAACATATGAGTGACTGATTGATCACGCAAACATACACCAGAATCACTTGAGTCTTTTGCTCCTGGAAAGCTACTTCATTTTTGTACCAGGCCTTGAACTTTCAATTCAGTATGCACTTGACTTGGTTATTTATTTATTTTTAAATTTTGCCATTTAAGTTTAGCCAAAACTGTGTTCCAAAAATAGGGGTTTTCTTTTAAGGAATGGTTTTTAGACATGGAATATGGAGCAAGAAGGATCATTTCACGAGGAAGGAAACCATTTCCCTTCCAAGATGCTTTGATTGCCCAGCAACTGATGAATGAGATCTTGTGTGACACTCTGCCAGTTCTAAGATGCCATGAATGAAGTGCAGAACTTAAAAGGATGGACTTGACCTGCAGCTTCATAATATGACAACTGCTTTGGCCATCGGAAGCATCCGCCTACTTCATAACTTAAATCAGGGCAGCCTAGAGCCAGAGGGGGAGCATTGATGGAGCAGAGCAGAAGGCGCTCGGGCACCCATCCAGCACACTGACCTTGGCCAAATGCATTTCCTCTGGGTCTTGACGATAATAAAGCAAATAAAGTGCCCATGCTTGAAAAATGCTTCCAGCTTATTACTGCATTAGGGAAAAGATCAATGCCTGTTGCTCACTGCCATAGAGATGGGAGAATGGAAAATCACCAACACTGTCAGACCCTTGTTTCACCACATGCTCACTAGGACTACCATGGGCAGATCCCCTCGTGATGGACACTTTTTGATACTAAACAACAGCTATTCTTATATTTAGTGGAATTTCTATTTTCTTTTTGCTTTGTTTTGTTTTGGGGTCACATCTGGTGATGCTCAGGACTTACTCCTGGCTCTGCATTTATAAATCACTTCTAGTGGTGCTCAGTGGACCATGTGGGGTGCCGGGGATCAACCCTGAGTCAGATGCGTACAAAGCAAGTGCACTACCCACTGTACTTGTGTGCTGACCCTTAGCAGAACTTCTTAAAGATTTTATAAATAAAAGGTATATGGCTAAAGCAGATCAAATTTCAATAAATATATCATGGAGGTTAACATTTCACCTCAACATATGTAATTATTACTTCTTCCCAGAAAATATAGTAAATATACAAATATATACATATATGTATAATATATACATACACTTATATACTACACCTAATGCATAGTAACTTATGGATACCAATATATATACACATATATTCACTTATAGAGAACTTTTTAATATAACATATACAACTGTATCATTAAAGTAATGACTCAATTGACCATGTGACTCAATTTATTTTCTGATGATAAGTAGGTTGGTTAAATGAGTCCATGGGAATTATTCACTTGTGAGCTATTTCCCCACTTGTGAATTATTTCCTTTCTGAAAATCTATTTTCTGCAAACTTAAGTTAGTAGTTATATCAGAAAGTATACATGCAAATAACCATGACACCAGCCCATGCACAGTGCATGTGTGAAATGGAGCATGTGCTAAAAGATAAACAGAGCAGTAAGGACCACTGTGCCCTGGCAAGCATCTGCTACACAAATGTTGTGACCTCTGGCGGCACTCACTGGCTTCTGGCTTCCTCTAGTTCAGTGAGTGCATCTGAATGAGTCCCAGATGATCACAGCTCCCATCCCCAAAAAGAAGTCAGCAATCTGGGTTTTCACACACAGGCAATGACCAAGTGTTCACTGAACATTTCAGCAACTTGGTGTCCTCTGGGTGGCCAGTGTATATATAATCCATGGTCTAGATGCTCTTACACAAAGGGCAGTTGAGAGCCTGGTCCGAAAATGAGGTGGTGAAATGGATCCAATTACCAGTTAGGAACTATTTAGAAATTATCCTCTGAAGCATCCACTAAATTACCTAACTGCTCCAGTTGTTCTATGTGAGAAATTCTAATTTTACAATGCTGTCCAGCAGGGTATCTGGTATACAGTCATGTAGAAAATAAAAAGGTTGTCATTAGAAATCATGTGAAATGAGTAAAAGGCAATCTTCCATGCCCATATATATCAGTTGTCAGTTTGGAATGCTGGCGCCCTTGGGTCCGCCTAACCCTCTGAGCAAATCTCGGGCTAAGCAAGCACAAGCTGTCCATCTCTCCTCATGGGAAGGGCAGCAAGGGCTGTCTCTAACCGCATCTATTATGCTCATTTAATGTTTTTACTTTCTGAAAGAACATCTTTCTGCTCAGTGAAATCTGTTGGAACCTGCAAGTCAATTCTTATAACACAATTGGTGAATCTCCATAGTCATTAAGATTACACCAAATTAATCATTCTGGGCAATGAGCTGACAAAGAATCACTCTTCTGGACCCTGTATCCCTCTACTTCTGACATTATATGGAAGAACAAATCCTTGAAGGGGTTAAGAAAAAAAAAAAAAAAAGACGTTCCATGCCTTTTGAAACCACCCTACAAGAAACTGTCTTAACAGTTTTCTTTGGGTTAGAAAAATCACAGAATAGAGAGAACTAGAAAATACTTCTGGAATGGAAACCAGAAGCAGTGTGGATATCTGGGAGATGCCAACACAGTGTGAACACAGGAGAGGCTATTAGGGAGGGACAAGAAAATGAAATGTGATTTGAAAAGACTTTAACATTCAAAACAGCAATAAAAATCAGCCTAAAACTTTGAAAGCTGTTTAAAAGATTTCTTTTTTCTCTTAATTATTTTTCAAGAGCACAAAGCAAATGACAAAAACAAAAGTCTTTGCACATATCAACAAATAACATATGGTTGGGCGAGGGAGGAGTCTTTAAATCAGTGTCTATACACTGGATAGACAGTAGAAGGTTGTTCTACTTCTAGACAGTAGAGTCACAGATTGTTGCAGTCAGAATTGGTGAAAACATACACTTAGGGGCCTGAGGAGTGGTAGTTCAAAGGTTAAAGCACTTATGGAGCATGTGACTGTGGCCCAGATCACATTCTGAATCCCAACACCATATATGGTCTCCCTATCACCACCAGTAGTGGCTCCTGAGCATTGCTGGGTGTGGCTCAACTCCCCCAATATAATATCATATATAACATATATTTAGATTTCCTACTTAGAAATGAAATCCAGATGTATATACTTGCTGGACTCCTGCACATATGACTCTGGCAATGCCAGCCCCTAAGATTGAGGAATTCTCACTGTAGCTGCCACAGGGACTCTCATCCTGCTGCCACCAAGAGCAGGACTTGTCCTAAATGGCCTGCCCAGAGCCCTGGTCACTCTAGGAGGTGGGGAAGCATGAGGCTTTCCCCGCCCCCCAAGGGCTTCTGGCACCCTCTCAAGATCCCCACTGATCAAGGGAATGAAATCATGGGATTGAACCCAGGTGACCACATGATTGGCCCAGAAGAAATGACCACTTAAGTCACCAAATGTGCTCAAGAACATACTTAGTTATTCCCTGAACATCTGTACAATCATGTGTGAGACTGAAGGAAAGCAGAGCACCGGTATCTCAAGTGAAGTCTGGATGCCACGTGTCCTGGCATAGGCATTCCTGTATTTACAGCCTAAGTGTGGTCGGTGATATTGCTGACTATAAAGTTTATATATGTTTAGGGAAATATAAAAAAATTCATTCTTACCCTCACTGCTCTATCATCTTTTAAAAATTCTTTATTTATTTATTTATTTTATTGAATCACCATGTGGAAAGTTACAAAGCTTTCAGGCGTAAGTCTCAGTTATACAATGCTCGAACACCCATCCCTTCACCGGTGCACATATTCCACCACCAAGAACCACAGTAAAGATGTTCTATCATCTTGCCAAATTTTATATATATGTATATATATACATATATGTATATATAATACACACATACACACAGGCACAAATATATATGTGGGACTTGTCGAATTCCTTGAAAATAAATTATATATTTTCTAAATCTATGAATATTGTTTTGTGAAATAGAAAGAATATAAAAGATATATAGAAATGTATTAGTAGGATTAGAGAGACAGTTCAGTGGGTGGGGTGTTTACATTATACACAGTCAAGCCAGATATGATATCCAGCAGTACATACATTTCCCTGAGCACAGAATCAGGAATAAGCCCTGGTACTACTGGGTGTGGCATAAAAATAAAAAACAAACCAAAAAGTGATGCATCAGTAGGTCCCTGTACATTCTTTGTATAGTCACTATTCAAATTATTTCATAGACATCAAATAAGTTCCTGGCTATGCTAAAAGAAAAAATGGATATCCTTTAAAAATTCCCCTATGCTTCTATATGCATTTTGATTGCTATTTATAAAATGACAAAAAAAATAAGAAAGACACCATGTCTTAACTTGGAATTAGGAGAGAGAAAATAGAACTTGGCACGGTGACTCGATACACCTCTTCAGAGGGTGATTGACTTTTATTGCTGAAGGCATGTTTCAAGAATATCAGCATACAGTAGAGGTTTCACACTAGCTATTTGCTGAATTTTGGGGAAAGTTAGAAATGCTCCATATCTTATGGTACTGAAAATAGTCAATGAAAGTTATTGTTAACAGGATAAAAAAGTAAAAGTATCTAAAAGTTTTAATTACTGGTTATCGTAGAGTCTATTTACCTACTAATATATATTCAGCCAAACAGTGAGATGAAGAGTAAGAGAAAAAGAGCCAATGAGATAGAGACGGCAGAAGCTAGGTGTTCAGAAACAAACTGGCTTATGTGTCCCTGGTTCTTCTTATGCATTTTGTTTTTCTAGGTTGACTCCTAAACAATGATACAATAAAGAAAGCCCGAAGCTCTATAACGACATCCAGCATCCTGCTAATGTGCTCTAGTGTGACACGTTTGTGTCACAGAGATAGTACAGGGGATTAAGTCCTTTGCCGTGATTGTGATCTGATGTGATCTGCAGTCCAACCCACTGCAGCACTGCCAGGGATCACTCCTGAGCACAGAGCCCCTAAGAAACCCTGGTATGGCCCAGACTTTAAAATAAAGTATCCTGTATGTAGCTGTCAGAAAACATGAAGTCATGAAATTTGCATATAAATGGATCAACATGGAAAGTATCATGTTGAGTGAAATGAGTAAGAAAGAAAGAGACAGACATAGAAAGATTGCACTCATATGTGGAATATAATGTAACTGAGAAGTACAAGTTGGCAACGATGCAACTTCTGGCAGATATCTCTCTGGACTTAGTTACTAAAATACTAAATTACAGAAACCCAAAACTGAGAGGCCGCTAAGTGTGGTCACTCGACCTCATACCTCTTCATCCTCAGCAATGGAAAACAAATTACCTAATGCTTCCTTTTCAGCAGGTCTGACTTTAGGGGAGAGACTCTCCAAACAATAATAGTGAGTTTTGTTGAAATATTGCATGCAATCAAAGTGAAAGTAAAGTGAAATTTATTAGTTACACAGGCGAGGGGGGGGCTAAGGGTGGGGGGGCTAGGGGCGTGGGGGGGTTAGGGGTGGGGGGGCGGGGTGGAGCTATACTGGGATTCTTGGTGGTGGAATATGAGCACTGGTGAAGGGATGGGTATTCGAGCATTGTATAACTGAGATTTAAACCTGAAAACTTTGTAACTTTCCACATGGTGACTCAATAAAAAATTAAAAATAAATAAATAAATAAAGTATCCTGCCAACTTTTCAGGATGGATTGCCACAAAACTTTAGGCAACTTCTAAATTTGAATTGTGTAGTCTATTGAAGAGAACAAGGCAGGCAGAACTGAGGTTAGAATACATAATTCTAAAATTTCTTTTAAAATCAGTATGTCCTGTAGAACAAGAGAATAAACCAATCCCAAAACATTCTATGAATAAAAAACTTAAAGGAAGTCTAATCTCACATGTTTGAGGGTTAAAATACTTTAAAAAGTGGACTGGTAATTATTTCAATGTCAAAGAGTTGTTTGCAAGCAGTAGTGTTACATTAAAAACAAATCCTTATGATATGATGCTATTGAAAAGCATGCTGCTACAGAACTGAAGCATAGGAACCATGAGAGGAAACTGGTCAATCCCAGTGATCAATCCAACAAAGACATATACATCTATTCTTCTTTCTATAGGAAACTTCTTTATTTTTTCATGAAATTCCACTAAGAAGCATAATTCCTCCTTTCATGTAATGAAATGTGAATATAGAAATGATCATTCACAAACAGAATAAGAATTCAACAAATAAAAACTGTAAATCCTTGCCAGACTTTCATTTTCCAGATTGGCATAAGCCTAGTTCCTGAACCTTTCTGGCTCTCGCCTCCTTCTCAAATAAAACATCACTCAGCATGATCTTTCCAGACTTTAGAACAAGAATGACTTTAAAATCTTTGACAAAAGGACTTCTGGAACTGGAGTGATAGGGCAGTAGTAAGGCGCTTGCCTTGCATGAAGCAGACACAATTTTGATCCTTAGCACCACACAGGGTCCTGGCACACCACCAGGAATGCTCCCTGTGCACATAACCAGGAATACATTCTGAGTACCACACACACCAAACACAAAACAAGATTTCTAAAGATGCTTTCTTTTTGAACAGAGCAACCATATTACAAAACACCACATTTAGTGTTTTCTTTCACACCAATTCAATTGTAAAGTATAAAAGAGGTGATTATTTTTGGCTATCAAATAGATATGGTCATTGTTTTAAATGTGTAACAGATATAACTACTGAATTCCATCCTAAAGAGCTCTGTGTCAACTTCTACTTGCCCAAGAATATTGAGAGTATAAATAGTGTGACTTTTCAAAACCATGCTTTGTTAGCAAAGTCATATGATTCAAAACATGTTAGCCTACTTAAAATTCTCATTCTAGTAGAGAAATAACCATGTTGATAGATACAGGTTGAAAGATGGCTAAAATGAGATTTTAATAAATAGAATCATACCAGGTACTTCAGTTAAAATTTATTTTATAAATTTCATATATAGAAAGACTGCCAATAGAGGTAAAAATAATGGCATATTTCACTAGATATATATACCATAAAATACTGAGTAAAAAATCACTTTTGAAAAAATATAAATTGTTTCACAATCCATAAATTTGCTGAAGAACAATGGTTTGACCCAAAATGAAATTGTATTTTTAAAAGCTCTAATATTTAGTAATAAGACAATTCACACCTTTATTAAAAAGGTATGCCCACTCTAAAATTTAACAGGAAAGAAGTTGCAAATTTTTTGTAATCTGATAAAGAATCATTTGGCCCTTTGGGGGGAAGGAGTTAATGAATTATAGATCTGAAACCAGGCTCTATGGATTCACTGTGAACTTTCATTCTAATAGTTAAAGTACATGTCTATCAAATTGCTTATGAGGACAAATTTATGGAAAATAACTGAGAGTAAGGCTTTGTTCTTATTAAGAAACATGAATATGTATGTAATTTTAGCCAGACTAAATTAACCCAAAAATGAATAAATAAAAAAATAAGGACAATAATTGTCATAAAAGAAGGCTTGTCTCCTTCACTGCTCATATTAAACACATCTATGTTTGGAATTTTGGGAAAAGAATTCCTATTTTTAAATAAAACAATCAGTAAAGAAACAAAAGAAATATACCAGGAAGCCTTTTTGGAGCAAGAAACATGGACACTGCCTCTTCCTCTGAGTCCTAAACCTTTTCCGAGCAGAGCTGGTGCCTGCAGGCTTCTTGTGAACATGAGCCATGAACAGTTCACATCCGCACAAGCAGGCCGGTACTGCTGAGGTCTGTCTACTGTGCGCCTAAGCCAGGCTCTCTGGAAAGGTCACTTTGAGTCATTAATCCTAGTTTTACCTTGAACATCTTCTGAAACTGCAGGAGCTCCGAATTGAGTAAGATGCCAATTTAGGAGCAACAGTGTAAATATGAAATGGATGTGGCATGGAGCAGACCAGAGCTCCATGTGAAGACTTTTCGTACATGAGCTGCATTACAGTGCTCCCTCTCTCAAGCCCGATCATCAATTCAAGTGACCAGTATCGAGTGATAGTGATAAGCGGCTTATACCTGGGATCACACCTTGATTTTCAATTTTTTGATTTAGCTTTATTGATGTCCATTTTAGCATCGCAAATCAGTGCCTTTAAGATTAGCATACTTGCAAATTAGACTGCTATTATCCCCTTTGTCCCCATAACCCACTGCTTCCTTTATCAGCCTTTTGATATGCGAAGACAGGAGAGAGGAACACTGGCCAAGACACAAGAACAAATCCTAGCCAACCAGGACTATTCAATTAATGAAACAAGCGTTATGAATTGTTTCTGGCACTTCTTTGATGAAAAAAAGCATTAAGATTTAAAGCATTTATGGAGTCAACATCTCAGAGTCTTCAGAAGAGTATAAGAACACCTGACTGAATTTGTAGTGTTTACAAAGTACTTTCCTCTAGATTATCTCATTTAATTTCTACAATTCAGCAATCCTCAGAGAGTTGTCTCCAGTTTATAGGTTCAGAGAAATTAAGCAGTTTGTGGAGATAAAGTTTGTGAATTTATTTACCTAAATCTAAGTAATATGTGCATATATGTGTATACATATATCAGAAACTATTTATATATATTCAAAACTTTGTGATATTAGGGATCAAACCCAGATCTTATGTATGTAAGCTATGTACTCTGCCACTGAGTCAAATCCAGGTTTCAATTTTTTTTTCATTTTATTACTATTTTTTATTTATTCATTTTGCTTTTGAGCCACATTGCTGTGTGCCCAGGGCTTACTCCTGGCAGCTCAGGGGCCTCTGTGCAGTTCTAGAGAACAAACTGTGGCCAGTCACATGCAAGGCAGTACTTTCCCATTGTACTATCTCTCCGGCCTCCCAAAACTATTTTTAATAGAAAGAATATAGAAAGGGAAAGAAAATAATTCACTTACTGATCTCCCTTTCCCACTAAATTTCCACCCCACCCCCCACCCCCACCCTCGTCCCCACAAACAAGCCCTTTGTGCTCTTAGGGTCCTTCCCTGAGCCTGACAGTCAATAGAAAAGGTGAGAGCAGGGCTCTACCAAGACTCAGACCTAACACATGGGGTAACAGAAGGTCAAATCACAGAAATGTGATGATTCAAACACCAACGGGAAGGAAACCAGGCTCCTGATCAAAATGGAGAAAGTGGTGGAGAGAACCCATTTCAAAGGGCAAGAGAGAAGGAAGTCTTCTATTCTGATCAGGTTCAAGATGAGTGGGGAGAATCAATCCAACATGCCTCACTCGCCAATAACTTGAAACTAAAGAGCAGGTAAGAGCACAGATCAGGTCATGTACAATAATGATAACACATTTACATGGAAAATAGCAGACCTTGGTTGTTCATAGAGTAGAATGATCAGGACAAATCCTAGAAACCATTTATAATATATGTGTGACTGTTTGTGTGTGTGTGTGTGTAAATTAAAAAAAAAGAAAGATTAAATCTAGTTTAAAAACTGAGAAATTCAGACCCACCCCCAGCCTATATATACATATATATGGTTGTAATGAAGTTTTCACGTGTACATTAATGTTGAAATGGCCAGATGGATTTCTGTTTTATTCAATGAATTGTAATTCATGGCTATCATCATTTATTGTGATTCTTAAATTGCCCCATGTTTTATTACATACTTTTTTAAAATTTATTTTTAATTAATTTATTTTTTAATTAGTGAATCACCGTGAGGGTACAGTTACAGATTTATACATTTTTGTGCTCATGTTTCCCTCATACAAAGTTCGAGAACCCATCCCTTCACCACCATTCTCCACCACAAATAAACCCAGCATCCCTCCCACCCCCCCAATCCCATCTCCCTCCACCCACCCTGCCACTGTGGCAGGGTATTCCCTTTTGTTCTCTCTCTCTAATTAGGTGTTGTGGTTTGCCATAAAGGTGTTGAGTGGCCATTGTGTTCAGTCTCTAGTCTACATTCAGCAAGCATCATCACCCTTCCCCTGCATGGCCTTCAACCACATTTTACTTGGTGTTCCCTTCTCTATCTGAGTTGCCCTCTCCCCAGAACATGAGGTCAGCTTCCAAGCCATGGAGTCAACCTTCTGGTACTTATTTCTGCTATTCTTGGGTGTTAGTCTCCTACTCTGTTATTCTATATTCCACAGATGAGTGCAATCTTTCTATGTCTGTCTCTCTCTTTCTGACTCATTTCACTTAACATGATACTTTCCATGCTGATCCACTTATATGCAAAGTTCATGACCTCATTTTTTCTAACAGCTGCATAGTATTCCATTGTATAGATGTACCAAAGTTTCTTCAACCAGTCATCTGTTCTAGGGCACTCGTTTTTTTTCCAGATTCTGGCTATTGCTTTTATTACACATACTTTTATTATATTATAATTTATTATGTATACTTATATTCTATTTTTAAATATATAAAATATACATATATATACACTCCAACAGGACATTTGGAGTATGTGTGTATATATATACATGACATATATATCTCCTATTGGAGTGTGTGTATATACACACATATATGCGTGTGTATATATGCGTGTATATATGTGCATATATATAAGTGTGTGTATATATGTATGTATGTATATACATACATATATATATATACACATATCTCCAGCTGATTAGGTCTTGGTTTCTGAGTACCATCCTTATATCCCAAAGAATAAAAGTTGTTTGGAGAAATGGCTGGTTCATATCTATATCAAGAAAGTAAAACACAACTTGGATTGTTTTTTTTTCCTTCTGTGCCATAAAAGCAAAAAAAAAGTGAACCAAAGAACAACAGGGAGAATATTAGTAAGCTACAAGAAGCTAGCTTGAGTAGGGTCCCAACTGAATAAAAGCTGAGGCAATTTAAGAATCAAAGTAAATAATGATAGCCATGAATTACAATTCATTGAATAAAACAGAAATCCATCTGGCCATGTCAACATTAATGTACACATGAATCAATTGACAGAAGAGAAGGGGCTATTTGTTTAAGCAGTTTCCAATGATCACCCCGTGGAATTTTCTTTCTAAAGAGGAAAAGAGCAACTTGAAGTGGAGAACACTGGTGAATCCTATACCCCCATTTAATCAATTATCAATTTCATTTGTGATGAGACAAAGGATAGTCCCTGCTATCTCTCAGGACCTGGGATTCCCAATATCACTTTGGTAATACACTTTCCTAAGATGTGTCACTCCAAACTAGTTGTGAAAAGACATCCTAGCAATCCTCACAGGATACTCTATGAAACCTGGGCTGAAATCTGCAACACCGGCAGCCACAAATATCAAGGAAACATCCACAAACTTCATTAAAATCCTGCTTGATACCAGTCGGAATATACATTGGCCAGAAGAGCTCCCACTGGTCTTGGAACATTCTTATTTGTACTGTTTATATCTTTCAATGGAGATATGTGAGTTTATGCAACCGTAGGTACTTTAGGGTTATAATTTCATGCCTCTTCAAAGTATATATCATATCACCCCAACATAGCACATGTTTATATTTGCTCTCTTCCTTGGGTGTGACCAGTATCTTCTCTCCATTGGCACACAATGGTTGGTACTTCTGGGAAAAATTTATCTGAATGCTCATTTCTTCTCCAGCTAATATCTATATTGGTTTGTACCCCCTCTGAATCAATATCTTCAATATATCCCAAAGACTATGGAATGAGTATGAATTTGGAATAGAGTTCTCATCTCAGGGGAACTCAGTGGAGGGAGCCATTTGAAGAATATCCTTGTAATCACTTTTGGATCCTGAAGTTTTTCACCTTCCTTCTCTCATCTGGTGCTTCTGCCCACTCTGATATACAGGTTTTCTGCTTTCAATTTTGCAAGGGAGTAAACTGAGGCATGTATCCTCTATTATAAGGTTTCTAGATTACAAAGAACACTCTATCTGCAGTCCCCAGGGTCACTTCCTAATGTTGAAGTGCTTTCCTTGATTTCAGCATCATCAAGAAGAAGTCATTGAGACAAAGAACTGCTCCTGAAATACGAATGCATTGTTCAGGTCCTTGAGTTACTACACCATCTCAATTAATAGAGTGAAGCTATGGTCATCTGTCTTCCCACCCATTGTAGCTTAGCTTTTTAACACAAGTGGACAGTTCTTTATTGTTAATCATGATTTTTGTAAGAAGTAAAATGAGAAAAAGGAAAATGAACACAATCAATTAAAGTTGTTGGTGAATTTCCATATATTGGAGGTAGAACTTTACTGTTTTAATTAAGTGGAAATATAGGCCTATTGTTTTAAAGACATTAAAAAAGACAATTCCAATCTTTCCCAACCCCCAACCTTGTCTTTTCAAACTGGAACATCTATGATGACTGAACAACCAGAGTTTAGAGGACTGGATTCTGATAAGGGCCAATTGTAAATAACTACCTTCATTCTAATTATTCTTTTTAAGGGCTGACAAATTACATGTCCACCACTGTGGACACATTTGTAAGGTTTGGCTGGCTATGCAGCTTATAGGGAGTTGATGGAGTTTCCAGATTCAAAGTCAAAAGGAGCCATGTATAAATTGTATTAATTCTCAGTTAATAGTTGTCAGATTTATTCTGCTCACACTGGCTGACTTAGTAGTAGCAGGGAAACTAAAATGCAAAGGAGTTCTGTTCTAATTGGCTGAAGGGAGTATTGAAGGGCTAGCAAGACAGCTCAAGAGGCTGAGCACATGTTTTGCATGCCCAGATTCAATCCCTGGTACTGAATAACCCCGGAGTACAGAGCAAGGAGGTGCCCTGGAGCACTGCTGAGTGTGGCCTGAAAACAAATTTTAAAAAATGGGAGCAATGGATGGGAGTACTGTAGCCACAGCACTCCAACTTGGAAGACAGGGACCACATCCCGTCTTCCTAGAGGTGTGAATGTTGTCTCCTGGGAGCCCTTGGCCAGTTCAGACCTGGCTTATGAAATCACCATAGCCATAACTTTATACCAAGTCACTCTGTTCCATAGCAGTTTTGAGGATCATTTTATACTTTTCCTTGGAGTTAGAGGACTTAGGATGAAAAGACATTTCTGAAAGACTTGTTACCACCGATACTCAGAACGCAAAGGGGTTGATGTTTAATGGGCACACCCCAGGCTCACAAAACATATACTGCAGTATGATTTTGCTTTTAAAAGCTTAAAAATATTGGGGAGTGGGGAGAGGTATACTGTGATTCTTGGTGGTGGAATATGTGCACTGGTGAAGGGATGGGTGTTCGAGCATTGTGTAACTGCTTTGTAACTTTCCACATGGTGATTCAATAAAAGAATAAATTAAAAATAAATAAATAAAATAAAATTTAAAAAATATTAATTCCTTCTGACCTCATTCCTTGCCATGGAGAGAGAACATATCAAGGAAACCACTGCCGTGTGAAGCATCATCTTACTGTCGAAGCTGAGGGCTCAGAGCTTCTTGGCAAAGAAGCAGCTCTGCAAGCCAAGCTATCTCTATGCCTGTCCCCTCAGAGACGACACCAGTGAGTCCTTCCTGAGTGGAGTGGACCATGGCCAAAGTCAGGATGTCCATCCACTTCTCCAGGGGTATCCCGCTGTGATGCAGGGACAGTGGGAATCCATTCCCTGGCTTCCAACCACGCTGAGTGCATCACAGTTTTCTTAGCCAATATGTAAAACGCATGTTTGCAAAGAGAAATGAGAGGATGAAGAGATTTTGTAGCACGTTCAGAAATATTAAGTGACAAAAAACATGGCTTTTTTTTTTTTGACAAGGTGAGCATCAAAGTTGGGAAGGTCTGTTTGTTGTCTGAAATTCCCTTGGCACTTAAACACTGAAAACTGAGGTTAGCTCAACAAGGGCAGAATTGAACTGGAAAACTGGGAGCAGGGCATCAGGCACAGGGAGGTGCCTGATTGCCAATTTGGTGGTGGACAGGAGTTTTATACAGGCACAAATAGAGCTGCTGGGTGTTTCCCAAATTGGACAGTACAACCCCGCAGAAGGAGCTGGAATGACTCAGAGGAGCAGCCTGAGGCAGCCTGGGGGCAATGGGGAGCGTTCTCTGTTTACTTGCTGAAATATTGCAATTTGAGGGGCACAGAGAGTGCAGAAGGTGAGATGCTGTCTTTTACATGGCTGCCAATTTCATCACTCACACCACATATGGGTCCCTGAGTAAATCCATGAGAGATCTCAGATCACAGAGCCAACAAAATACTTTGCTTACTCCCCCAACAAAAATATAGAACTTGGAATCAAGAGATGGAATTGGAGTTAAGGCATGCGGCAGACTTGGGTTCATTTGCAGCACCACATGGACCCCTGAGCACCTCCGAAAATGATTCTCCAACACAGAGCTGATGGAGTTCATGAGCACTGTGGATTCACTCCCTAAAGAGAGTATTTCCTTCTGAAGTTGGAGGGGGTGTTGAGTGAGACTTGGGGAGCTCTGTGTTAAACTACACCTCCAGGGTTCTGTAGTATTGGTGGCTGACAAATAGGAGGAATTAGGAAGGAAACTCAGGGGACACAGTGCTCAGGCTGGGATGCTCGATCATCACAGGATTTTTATTTATTATTTTACTTAACAAAATAAGTTCTGGAAATCCAATGCCTGTAACAAGCACCCGCTTAAATCTTTACAGGGAATTAAATTTCAATAATCTTAAAAATAAACTGCCAGTACCCAATGTCAAATGTCAAATGTATAAAATGTCAATTTCTTGAAAAGGTGCAACATGGATTTCACTTCTTCCAGCACCTTCCCTCTATTTCTGGAGACAAATAAATTCTGAGAGAGCCTAATTAGCTGTCTACTCAAGTACAACTCAGTGGGTGAGGGGAGCTAAAGGCAATTGGGGGGTTTCTTCCCTTCTGCCGCCCTCTCCCTACTTAAAATTTCAGAGAATGCTGAATTTCTTCTTAGACGGCCTCAAAACCCTTGGGAGCCAGTGACAATTTTATTTTCTCCGATGCTCGATTATGAAAACATTTGTACAAAGCATCAGGGGCCTTGCTTCGGGGCAGCACCGTGGTAGGAGGTTCAAAGGAAACGGGATTTGCCTAGAGGAGGGGAGAAGGGAAGGGTTTAGGGCCAGGTCACTCCTCAGGATTCTGATGCCTATTTCCCTCGAAGTCAATTGCAAGAGAAATCGGGGCTTACCCTTGCTGCCTTCCCCCAGAGAATGTGTGTGCCTGTGTTGCTTCCACGCTGTACAGCCCTCTCCCTGGGGTCAGCTGGCTTCGGGAGAAAGTCAGATGAGGAACAACATAAAACACGATTACTGCTCTAGTTTTCCCTAAATGCTCTGGGTAGCCGTCACTTTACCCTGTGTACACCGCATTCCATTACTGCCCAAAGTAATAAAGCCTTCTGTCACGGCGAGAGCTTTTCATCTTCAGAGCTCCTTTCTCCTCTCCTGATAAGA
Source organism: Sorex araneus (assembly GCF_027595985.1). Classification (NCBI taxonomy): domain Eukaryota; kingdom Metazoa; phylum Chordata; class Mammalia; order Eulipotyphla; family Soricidae; genus Sorex; species Sorex araneus. Next base: position 16,866,663 of record NC_073308.1, read on the forward strand.
CTGCCAACTCCACTCTCGGTAAATGAGCTCATGTGAACACTTTATTTTCAGTGCCTGGAAACAAAAAGGGCCACTGCCCAGCTTCTGAGATGGAGCGGGCAGCGGGCAGGCTTCAAAGTCAGCCTAGGCTGTTTGACAAAGATTGAAGCTGACCCGGGGAGCCGCCCTTGGAATCGGGAAGTTAAGGCCGAGCCATTAGACTGCACTGGCCTCACTCAGGGTGGGCGGGAGCAGAGCTCTCTCTAAAGGCCAGAGCATTTGCATTCACCCTGGTCAGCGCCACTAGCCAATCCCTAGGCCACAAGTCCATCCAGCTACATGTTTCCATGGGGGACAGACAGTGACACCATCATGATGTGTTTGATTCTGAAATAAGCAAATTGGGCACTTTGGCTTCCTGGTCTAAGCAGTAATGAAATATGACCCCCCCCCCCACACACACAAAACACCCATTACTGTTATATGTTTGCATCTGTCTACAGTAAGACTAGGGCTAAATCTGCCCTTGCCGTGGTGTCCTGAGTACTAATACAAAGGCTGTGTGATTGCTATTGTTAGAGGTATTGAGTGGTCTCAGCTAAGTAAGAATAAATACTGCTTCCTTGGCTCCTGGGGACCTACCATGTTGGTAAGAGTCTTAATTGCTGATGATCAGCTAAAGGATTGTCTCTGTGCTAGTTCTAAAAAAGTTTATACTTCCCTCATGTCATTGTCAGTGTAAAGACTATAAGAAAACCCCACATTATTTTTTTAATTACGTCAAAAAAAAGAAATTGGTTTTATCCGTTGCCCTCATTATAGTCCTATGAATCAGTTTATTCCTATGTTTATAATGTGCTAGACTCTGTGGTGGATTTGGGCAGTACTAGGCTCTTCCCTCCAGGGTGCACGATGGAAAGGGGTAAACGGGGCGGGGGGGATACAAATCCATTACTCTCCCATGCACTGCTTGTCTGTAATGAAATCATGAGCTAGGTCCTGTAAGGGACAGGATGAAAATCCAACTTGTCTGGAAGTCAAATAAGATGATGAGCGGCATCACTGAATTGAGACATGAGGTTCACAGGCAGGTGAGGAAGCTGAAAGGGTCTTTTAATCACTGAAAAGACCCTTGGCAGAAAAGCTACCAGAAATGATAGTATAGCAGGTAGAGCACTTGCCCCGCATGTGACCAACCTGGATTTGCTCCAGGGGACTCATATTGTCCCTTGAGCATCTCCATGAGTGATCCCTGAACACTTGGCATGTACCTCTCACCCACCCCAAAACTAGGAAAGAAAGATAGGTTTCCAGAAGCTGGAACTGCCCTTGTCCAACATATGCCTATGAAACTTCAATTAAACAGACTAAAAGTGAACTCTTTAATTTTTTTTTTTAGTCATCCTCCCTGCAGTTCAAAGGTCCCTTAGGCCCAAGAGGTCAGTGGCTGTCATATCGACAGTGTGGACAAGAATGGCTGCATCATGGCAGAGAGCGCAGTGTACAGTGTTTTGTGGTAACACAGGCTTCTGAGGTTAGACCAGCTTTGAAATAATGGGAAAGACCTAAATCTGTGGGTCCTGGGAAGCCAGTCACAGAGAGGCCCACGCTTAACATTTTTAAAGAGCCATGGATGTAGTTGAGCAGTAGAGTAAATCATATGGGTAAAATGGAAAGCAGAACAATGACGTCAGCTGGATTTGTGTTTTATAAAGAATGTGTTCAATCTGCAGAGTAGAGATACACAGAGCAGAGCAATCTACAGAGCAGAGATTCACAAGACACGTGCATACCCCATACCTATTACCAACCACATGCGCTCTCTGTCCTCTTTCATGTCTCAGTGAGTGACAGCCATGATAAATGATCACTAACAGTCATTGGATGCTTACTGTGACCCAGACACTGTTTTGAATATTTTACCTGTATTAACTCATCATGATGAAGAGGTGAAAAGAGTACTTCAGATATACACACTGACTTGTATAGGCCAATGTTCTCTTTCATCTCTCACTTATATTGCTGTCTGGAACTAGAAATAAAAAAAACTTTGAAAAGAAATAGCCCCAGAAAATCCCATGGACAGACTGAATCAATGGTGTAATTCATCCTGCCAACCAAAGTAAGCCTTCAGCAGGAGGTCTTGGAATTGGGAGGCCCAACTGACTGCATGGACCTTTAAATAGGAAATATGGCATTCATGGAACTGCCAATGAACATCTTTTAGGCTGCATTAATGAGAGCTTCTTTACTTAGGGCATCCAGCTAAAAGCCCTGAAGGAAACTGTTTCTATTGAAAAGTCCAAGGTGTAAAACTCTAAGAAACGAAGGCAGTTCTTCAAGGCAATCAGAAATAGCAAATTCTCCAGAGGCTTATGGCTCGCTTGTGTGATGAATTGAGGTGGCTGGATGTCTGGCCAAATCTCACCCTTCAGTATTTTCTTGGGTAGGGTATTTACTCGCTATCCTTATCACTTAAAATCATGCTATGTCCCAAAGAGAGTGAAATATCTTTCTTTTGTGTGTGTATTGAGGTGGGGGGGGGGACATTGGGCTGAGCTTGAGGCTTAGTCCTGGCTCCGTGCTCAGAAATCAGTACAGACAGGGCTTGAAGGAGCATATGATGGGGCACCGGGGATTGAACCTGAGTCGTATGCATGTAAGCCAAGTGCCTAAACCTCTGTAGTATCTCGATGGTCCTGTTTCTTCTTTAATGGTCAATATTCAGTGTGGATTCTAGTGGAAGAAAAGAACTAGGTAAAGTCTAAAGCAAATTTTCTCAACCAGGGTCCATATGCATCCCTGTAGCCCCCCAATAGATATTCCAAGGGAGCCACGAGTGAAACTGCATCAATGGGGTGGGGGTGGGGTTGCACAGCATAAGACTAGGGGGCCAACTGGTAGGATAGGGGGCCACAGGAAAGAAACAAGGTCAGAAGGGGGCCACAGTCAGAAAAAAAGGTCGAGCAACATGGGACTAGAGAGAGCCTTCCAAATCTGACCTATATCTTTCCTGCACCTCACTGATTGACACATCAGAGAATGAATCAAGTACTGAGTGTGTGCTGAGGAAAGCTCATGGCAGAGAGATGACATCCACTTCTACCAGGCCAAGTTTGTAGTTCAAGGAGACAACATAAGTGAAAATAATATGGCAACAGCTGAAAAACAACCAAGACTACAAAACCTGTGTTACAATTTAAATTCTTGAGTGTGCTTACTGTGTGGGAGTGTAGGAGAAAGGGACAGTGAAGTGAGGTGGGCTCAGACGGGGACAGAGGTTGTCAACCCGGTCATGAGGAAAGTTTTACCAAAGCGAATGCATCTTGGGTCTGAGTATTTATAACAAGCCCCAGGGAGCTCTTCTGGAACATTTTAAAATGAAACTATAATCAAAGTTTTTTTAAAAATCTGAAATAAGAGATAAAATGTATTAAAGCAAGGATGGGTCCTGAAGTCATTTTTAAAGAAAGAGAATAAAAGTTACATTGGCAATGCCATGCCCTAAGATCACATTACAAGAAAGAAATTTATTTGTGCTCTTTCCTTAGTATTTCTTGAAATTCGCTGCTATTTACAATTCCTAATATAATTAATGGGATGTTTATAATGCTTATTGCCAAAAATCTTCCAATCTAAGTAATTTTTAAATGAATTATTCCACTTAACAAGGAAAAAAAAAGAACCCTTTCGATTTTTACCCACACACCGCCG